>NW_026576412.1:85000-104962 GCF_028641065.1 Leucoraja erinaceus | reverse complement strand
TGACGATGGAACAGCAATGGCAGTAATTTCTGAGCATAATCCAGAAGACTCAGGATCATATCATTCCAAAAAGGAAGAAAGATTCTAAGGGGAGTAGGAGGCAACCGTGTCTGACAAGAGAAGTTAGGGATAGAATAAAAGAAAAGATGTATAACACAGCAAAGAGTAGCCGGAAGCCAGAGGATTGGGAAACTTTCATAGGACAACAGAAGGAAACAAACCGGGCAATACGGGCTGAAAAGATGAAGTACGAAGGGATCCTGGCCAGGAATATTAAGAAGGATAGTAAACGCTTCTTTAGATATGTTAAGGGAAAAAAGAGTAACAAAGCCAAAGTGGGTCCCTTGAAGGCAGACACGGGTGAAATTATTATGGGCAACAAGGAAATGGCAGTAAAGTTGAATAGGTACTTCGGATCTGTCTTCACTAAGGAAGACACAAACAATCTCCCAGATGTACTGGAGGACAGAGAATCTAAGGGGGTAGAGGAACTGAAAGACATTTTCATTAGGCGAGAAATAGTATTGGGTAGGCTAATGGGACTGAAGGATAATAAATCCCATGGGCTTGATGCTCTGCATCCCTGGGTCCTCGAGGAGGTGGTTCTAGAAATAGTGGACGCATTGGTGAACATTTCCCAATGTTCAATAGATTCAGGATCAGTTCCTGTGGATTGGAGGATAGCAAATGTTATCCCACTTTTCAAGAAAGGAGGGAGAGAGAAAACGGGGAATTGCAGACCAATTAGCCTCACATCGGTGGTGGGAAAGATGCTGGAGTCAATTAATAAAGAGGTAATAATGGGGCATTTTGATAGCAAGGATTAGTCCAAGTCAACATGGATTTATGAAAGGGAAATCATGCTTGACTAATCTTCTGGGAATTTGTGAGGATGTGACAAGTAAAATGGATGAAATGGTATCAGTGGATGTAGTGTATCTAGACCTTCAGAAAGCCTTTGATAAGGTCCCGCACGGGAGACTGGTGACTAAAATTAGAGCACATGGTATTGGGGGTAGAGTGTTGACATGGATAGAAAATTGGTTGGCATACAGGAAGCAAAGAATAGGAGTGAACGGGTCCTTTTCAGAATGACAGGCAGTGGCGAGTGGAGTGCCGCAAGGCTCAGTGCTGGGGCCGCAACTGTTTACCATATATATTAATGATTTGGAAGAGGGAATAAGGAGCAACACCAGCAAGTTTGCGAATGACACAAAGCTGGGTGGCATCGTGAACTGTGTAGAGGATGTTAGGAGGTTGCAGGGTGACCTGGACAGATTGAGTGAGTGGGCAGATGCGTGGCAGATGCAGTATAATATAGATAAATGTGAGGTTATCCACTTTGGCGGCAAAAACACGGGGGCAGATTATTATCTCAATGGATTAGGTTAGGTAAGGGGGAGGTGCAGCGAGACCTGGGCGTCCTTGTACACCGGTTACTGAAAGTTGGCTTACAGGTACAGCAGGCAGAGAAGAAAGCTAATGGAATGTTGGCCTTCATAACAAGAGGATTTCAGTATAGGTGTAAAGAGGGACTGTCATACGAGGAAAGATTGAATAGACTAGGCTTGTATTCACTGGAGTTTAGAAGGATGAGGGGATATCTTATAGAAACAAATACAATTATAAAAGGACTGGACAAGCTAGATGCAGGAAAAATGTTCCCAATGTTGAGCGAGTCCAGAACCAGGGGCCACAGTCTTAGAATAAAAGGGCAGGTCATTTAAGACTGAGGTGAGAAAAATCTTTTTCACCCAGAGAGTTGTGAATTTGTGGAATTCCCTGCAACAGAGGGCAGTGGAGGCCAAGTCACTGGATGGATTTAGGAGAGAGTTAGATAGAGCTCTAGGGGCTAGTGGATTCAAGGGATATGGGGAGAAGGCAGGCACGGGTTATTGATAGGGGACGATCAGCCATTATCACGATGAATGGCGGTGCTGGCTCGAAGGGCCGAACGGCCTCTTCCTGCACCTATTTTCTATGTTTCTATGTAACATATGATTACAATTGATCCGTCCGCAGTGTGCGGATACGGGATGAAGGGAATAACGTTGAGTGCAAGACCTGTGTGATTCCAGCACGGAGACAAGGTTTCTCCCTGTATAAGGTCATAAGTGATAGGAGCAGAATTAGGTCATTTGACCCATCAAGTCGATTCCGCCCTTCACACAGAGAGTTGTGAATCTGTGGAATTCTCTGCCTCAGGCAGTGGAAGCAAAAAAACGAGTTTGATATTCCGAAAATCGCACGGAATCATTGATTTGTCAAAGAGGCCATTCGGCCCTTCGGCCCTTCGAGCCAGCACCGCCATTCACCGTGATTATGGCTGATTTGCTATAAAGAAAAAGTGAACGAAGCGCTGGCTGGAACATCTGTGTATAAATTCGTATCTTTATTCATAATTTATGTGTACAAATATATTGAATCTGAGGAGCGGGGTTGCCAGGTAGCGGGAGAACGGGGTGTAACAGCGAGAGAGAGAGAGAGGGGGGAGAGAGAGGGCAGATGCGAGTGGGAGACAGGGGGAGAGACATTCTCGGCAGCTACGCTGCTGTGCGCACACAGACCCGCACCTCATCCGCAGCCAGGATCTAACCCGTGTCCCCAGCACCGCAAGCGCTGCTGAACCGTTACTGGACCGTCCCCGTCCCCCCGAGTGTCCCATCCACGCCAGGGGGCGGCCGGAGATGACCGGGGCGACCCAGGACCGACGGGACACCGGCCCGGAGCTGCGGCGGACCCAGGCCCACAGCTAGCGCGGAGAAGAAGCGCCAACTCCAGCCCAACTCTGGTCCAACTCCCTAATCCCCCTCCCCCCTCCTCTCACCCCCTCACTCAACTCCCTCTCCCCTCATAACCCCTCTCCCTTCTCCCCTCCCCTCACTTACACCGTCCTCATCACCCTTCCCCACTTTACCCCCTTGCCTCCTCACAACCTCTTCCTCCTTCTCCCCCTCTTATCTCACCAACCACCCCCACCCTGCTTCTGCCCCCCCCCCCCCCCGCTCAGCTCCCCATCCGCCCACCCCCCTTCAAACACCAGTAAAGTTCACACGTTAGTAATGTCCTGTTTGCCAGCTTGTTGACCCTCTGTGTTCCCCTCCTGCATGGTTTAGGAGCCGTTGCCGTGGACATAGAGACGGGGCCGTGGGCGGCCATTGAGGGCGGCCAGGGTGTCGGTGAGCCCCCCCCCCCCCCCCGCCCCACCACCCCCTCCCCAACTGCTCGGTGTGCGGGCTGATCATCTAGGAGCTGAGCTTCAGTGAAGGACCACATGACGGGGCACAACAAGGAGAAGCGTTATGAGTGCGACGTGTGTGGCAAGGCCTGGCAGACCCCACGACGGCTGGGGACCCACCGGCGGGTGCACACGGGAGAACGCCCCTTCGACTGCTCCGACTGCGGCAAGTGCTTTACTCAGTTGTCAGGGCTGAAGATCCACCGGCGGTTGCACACGGGCGAGAAGCCCTATGGCTGCTCCACCTGTGGCAAGAGCTTTACCCAGTGGTCGGGGCTGCAGGAGCACCGGCAGGTGCACAACAGTGAGCGGCCCTTCACCTGCTCCGACTGTGGCGAAGGCTTCAAGTGGTCGTTGCACCTGAAGAGGCACAAACGCATACACACCGGGGAACGTCCCTACACCTGCAGTGACTGCGGCAAGGGCCACCCAGTCCCACAACCTGCTGGTGCACTAGCGCACCCACACCGGCGAGCGCCCCAACACTTACGCCCAGTGCGGCAAGGGCATCACTCAGTCCCACAACCTGCTGTCTCACCAGCAGATGCACGCCTGCGACATTCCCGTCCCAAGCCCGGTGTGTGGAGAGCGCTTTGCCATGGCTTCCCACACCGGCCACACCTGTTCACCTGCCCGCTCTGTGGCAAGGCCTTTGCCCGCTCCTCCAGCCTGCTGGCACACTGCCACGTGGATAGATAGGCGCTGTTTAGGTAAACACAAAATGCTGGAAGGAATGGGTAACATTTCGGGTCGTTTCTTCACTCACCCATTCCTTCTCTCCAGAGATGCTGCCTGTCCCGCTGAGTTACTCCAGCACTTTGTGTCCTTTTTGTAAACCAGCATCTGCAGTTCCTTGTTTTTAAACCATTCTGGTTAACCATCTCTGCACCTTCACTGTGAAAGAGTTTAATTTGGTCAAGTTTGGTTCGTAAATTTAAAATGGAGATTTGTTGAAAAACAGAAAGCAGTCAAATTTAAAGAGAATTTTCCCAGCAGAATAAAGTTTGGGAAAATCTTAGCAGCTTGGTTTATACTAATCACTGAAACAATGTATTAACATAGAGATGTATAGTCTGCGCACAGCATCATATTAGATATCTGTCTGAACTGCCTGTCCCAGCTAAGGACAAGGTAGTGGCTTTCATCCAAGTCTTACAAGCTTGTTTTAGTTCACAGACGGATGCCCATTCTGGAACCAAGATGGAAGTCATTTGGAAAACTGAAGCTGTGCCAAGATTTGAGAACATAGAAACATAGAAATTAGGTGGAGGAGTAGGCCATGCTGCCCTTCGAGCCTGCACCGCCATTCAATATGATCATGGCTGATCATCCAACTCAGTATCCCGTACCTGCCTTCTCTCCATACCCCCTGATCCCCTTAGCCACAAGGGCCACATGGGGGCAGTTTGAACGAGTTTTAATTTGATGTAACTCCCTCTTAAAAAACAGAAAGCCAATTTACTGGCCTCAAATACCCTCTGGACAGAGAGTTCCAGAGATTCACCACTCTCTGTGTGAAAAAAGTTCTTCTCATCTCGGAGTAAAAGGATTTCCCCCTTATCCTTAAGCTGTGACCCCTTGTCTGGACTTCCCTGTCCGGGAACAATCTTCCTGTATAGCCTGTCCATCCCTCTAAGAAGCTTGTTTTAGTTCTATAAGATCCCCCTCTCAATCTCCTAAATTCTAGAGAGTATAAACCAAGTCTATCCAGTCTTTCTTCATAAGACAGTCCTGACATCCCAGGAATCAGTCTGGTGAACCGTCTCTGCACTCCCTCTATGGCAATAATAACAATGCTGACATTGCAAATATATGGGTCCCTTGTTTCCCTTAGGTTAAGGATCTTTCATTCAGATTTAGAAGGTGTGTTTTATTGATAAGAAAATGTATAATGACTCTAACTTTCCTCTGTTCTTTGAGTGGAGCCCGAGAAGCAGTGAGCAACGTGTGTGCTCTTTGTAGATCTCCCCAGCCACTCCCGTCTGGCAAATTGATTAAAAGATTGCTTTGGTTTACCTTTAACAATTTTGTTGCTGTCTGCTTTCTTTAAGATACGAACGTTGACAACTGTGCTCTTTGGAATTCTTCAGAATTCAGGTAGTGCTATCAATAATGAAAGAAAATGCCAACCATCTCCAGAGATGATAAGACATTATTCTCGCCTCCATGCATATCTGTAGCTGTAGGGCAGTTGGACACCTCCCCACTACTTCAAAGATAGTTCCTGCACTTGGCAATATCTGTTGGTGTTTGGCGGCTGAAACACTGCGGCGGGGCTACAGACATGTGGGGGACCAGGGGGTGAATCATCCCATGTGGGGGTCCGGGGGGGAGGGGTGAATCATCCCCGTGTGTGGGTCGAGGAGGGGTGAATCACCCCGGTGTGTGGGTCGGGCGGGGGGGGGGGGGGGGGGGGGTGAATCACCCTGGTAGGGGGCTCGTGGTGCCGGTGCAGCGCGGTCAGTGACTCTGGGTGGGCGGAGGGACCAGACTGTCCCCAACTCTGCTGCAGCTGACGGGGATGTTGTCGGGTTTATGACCCCGTGTGTCCGCTGCCCGGAGCCGCGGCCCCGCTCCGTGTGTGTGTGTGCGTGTGTGCGCGCTGCCGACCCATAGCCCGTGACAGTGCGGTGGGAGCCAGCTTGGGGGAGTGATGGGGTGGGAGCCCCTGTCCCACTTAGAATACCTGAACAGAAAACTCTGGTGATCTTGTGCGCCACCCAAGGTTTCCGTGAGGTTCCCGGAGGTTTTGGTCCCTCTCCCTAATGGTCGAAAGTGGTTTCGGCGTAGTCGAGGCCACTTCCTTGTTCCTGCGATTATTTCAACAAATTCAAAATTGCCTCGACTAAAAGTTGGTCGCAGTTTGGTCGAAGCCAGTGGAGTGGGGTCGCTATTTACTTTCAGGCAGTCGAAGGCAATCTCCTTCGCTCACCGGCCATTTTGATTGGCTCATTGGAGTGTTCAGCAAAAATCACATAGGATCTATGGGATTCCTATTGGATCTCCCCCTTCCCTCTCCCCCCCCCTTCTCTGTCCTTCTCTCCCTTCTTTCCCCTTCTCTCCCTCCCGCCCGCGCTCTCTAAAAGACACGGTGCTCTGTGGCTGCCGTTTACCTTCCTCTTCATCGCGCAGACAGCGCTCCTCTGCTGTCCCTGGCCCCCACCTTCGCGATTAGATAGATTAGATTAGATTAGATTAGATAGCCTTTATTGTCGTTGTGCGTGTGTGTGTGCTGTACGTAGCAATGATCCTGGATGATCTTTGTTCTGTAGATACAGCTCACGCTGCGGTCGAGGCTTTCCAGGCTAGTGACCAAAACCTCTGGTGACTCATGGAAACCTTGGGTGGGGCACAAGGCCACCAGCACAGTGTACATACAGTGATGACAAACGCAATAAATGCAATGTCCAGTGCAGAACTGTGCAAGATTGTGTTGCAGAAAGCCCGGGGTAGCTAGGACGAGAGGTGCTGAAGGACCCGTCTCCGGGCCGGGCGACCACCGACGTTGTTCGTGTGGAGTTTGCTCGCTTCCCCCTCCGTGGTGGACCGGATGTGGGTCGGAGCAGGGGAGACGAGCTCAGCCTTCCAAGCCTCAATCCAAGCTCAGCCTTCCTCCCGCGCATCCTAGCCCCGACGGGCCGAGTGCTGCCGCCTTCCTCCCCGGACAACTGAGGGGAAAACACAGAAGAAACCTCTTCGAACCCCCCAAATCCCTCAGTTGCTCTGCCCTGTCCTATCTTTGAAATCAAGCCGTCACAATTGTGCAAGATCGGTCAGCATTATCCTTTTTTTTATTATATACTAGACTAAGTGGGACCCGTTGGGTCTTATGTTCACACGGGAGGGCTGGTCCCTCGACGCAATATTCCACCTCTCCACCAATTCCAATATTAGTGTCCAGTGGGGGGGCTTTCTGGAGCGCTGGTATGGGTGTTGTTGGCTGCAGGGACTACCGATGTCCAGAAGGCTAGTATGGACATTGTTGGACAAATGGATCCTTGGGGTGGCAGCTCAGTCCCTCAAGCCTGGCAGCTCAATCACAGCTGGTGGGCTGGTAATTGACTCACGGCTATTCCTTGAAATTCCATTTCAAGCAGAGTGCAAGGCCACCAAATTCAAATCCATTTTCCTACCATTTTTATGGAGAAACCACCATAAAAACCACTCTGAAACCACACACAACACCACACTCACAGTTTCAGTAGGTTCAGTGAAATCACAGCACAGTGAGACAAAAGCGGTCAAGATCAGACTTTTAGCAATATAGACTAGACCAAGTAAGACACGTTGTGCCCCATCCTCCCAACACGCAGTTGTGACGTCACACACACACACAGAGACATGGGGGTGAGAGGCAAGGGGGGAGAGACAAGGGGGGAGAGGAGGGGGAGAGAGGAGAGGTAGCGGGGGGGGCAAAGAGAGGGGGGAGAGAGGAGCCGCCAGAGAGAATGGGGAGAGAGAGAGAGAGGGGGAGAGGAGGGCGAGGAGGAGGGGAGCGGCGGGGGGCAGCAGCAGGGAAGAGCAGAGGGCAACGGAGAAGAGCGGAGGGCAACGGGGAAGAGCGGGGACAGCGGACATCGGGGGAAGTGGGTGTCAACGAAACGACTGCGAGTTGGGTGGGGTGTGGTGTGTGTGACGTCACTCGCAGTGCGTGGAACACAGCACAGGTCGCGCGCGCAGCAGATCCATTGTAACGTCATCAGCGGGACCATTTCGATTATTTTCAAAGTGTTTGTGAACATTTTCATAAATAACTCGAGAAATAAAGCACAAATTTTTCAGATAAGGCTGGTTTGGACTCCAGGAGGAAAATCTCTACTGGAATATGTAACATTTTTACCGTTAGCACATCGTTTTTTCGATACACATAAGATATGATTACAGACAAACATCACACACACATATTATATAATAATAATAATAATAATAATAATACTACTACTACTACTACTACTACTACTACTAATAATAATACTACTACTACTAACTAATAATAATAATAATAATAATAATAATAATAATAATAATAATAATAATAATAATATATTTTATTGACATTGCACATCAGTGCAACGAGATTTAGTATGCAGTTTCCAACCGATGTCAAAAAAATAAAATAAATAAATAAACTGTGCGACGTGACCATCTGAGGGAGACAGTCCAGGGGGGATGGGGGGCACTCAGCAGGGCCGGTTCAGAGCCGCTATAGCTCTGGGAATGAAGCTGTTTCTGAGTCTGGAGGATCGGATGTAGAAGGCCTTGTAACATCTGCCGGAGGGAAGTTGTTCGAACAGTCCGTTACAAGGGAGTGAGGAGTCGTTATGGATGCTGACGGCCTTCCTGAGGCACCGTGTGTGGTAGACAATTAAATGTATCTTGTATCTTGTATCTTGTAGATGCCCTCCAAGGCTGATAGCTGTGTCCCAATGATCCTCTGCGCTCTGTGGACGACACGCTGAAGAGCTCTCCTCTCTGCCTCCGTGCAGCTGAGATACCACACAGAGATCCCATACGTTAATATGCTCTCTGTGGTGCAGCGGTAGAACGTTGTCAGCAGCTGTTGGGGCAGACCAGTCTTTTTTAATGTTCTCAGGAAGAACAGTCGTTGCTGTGCCTTCTTGACCAGCGCAGCGGTGTTGGTGGACCATGTGAGGTCCTCTGAAATGTGAGTGCCCAGAAACCTAAAGCTGGACACTCTCTCCACACTGTCCCCGTTGATAAAGATTGGATCGTATTCTCCATTATGGGACCTCCTGAAGTTGATAATCAGCTCCTTGGTCTTGGAGGTGTTTAGGGACAAGTTGTTACGTGCGCACCAGTCCGCCAGGTTCTGCACCTCCGCTCTGTAGTGTGATTCATCACGGTTGGTGATCAGCCCAATCACTGTTGTGTCGTCTGCAAACTTGACAATGCATATCGAGTGCAGCAGCACAGTCATGTGTGAAGAGGGAGTAGAGCATGAGGCTCAGTACACAGCCCTGTGGTGTGCCGGTACTCAGGGTGATAGTGGAGGACAGGTGCGGGCCCTCTGCCTGTGGTCGCTCCGTCAAGAAATTCAGGATCCAGTCACATATCGACGAGCTGAGGCCTAGCTGGTGGAGTTTGGTGGTGAGCTTGGTGGGGATGACCGTGTTGAAGGCAGAGCTGTGTTCTCTGAAAAGCATCCTCACGTACGTGCCCTGTCTTTCTAGGCGAGTCAGGTCAGTGTGAAGAGCCAGAGATGTCCCTTTCAGAATGGGTCCCTTTCAGAATGGCAGGCAGTGACTAGTGGGGTACCGCAAGGCTTGATCCTGGGATCGCAGCTATTTACAATTTTCATTCATGATTTAGATGAAGGGATAACAAGGAACATTAGCAAATTTGCAGATGACATAAAGCTGGGTGACTGTTTGAACTGTGAGGAGGATGCTATGAGAATGCAGGGTGACTTGCACAGGTTGGGTGAGTGGGTAGATGCATGGCAGATGAAGTTTAATGGGAATAAATATGAGGCTATCCACTTTAATTACAAAAACAGGAAGGCAGATTATTATCTGATGGTGTCAAAGGAAAAGGGGAAGTACAACAGGATCTGGGGGTCCTTGTTCATCAGTGAATGAAAGTAAGCATGCAGGTGCAGCAGGCAGTGAAGAAATCAAATGGCATGTTGGCCTTCATAACAAGAGGAGCTAAGTAGAGAAGCAAAGAGGTCCTTCTGCAGTTGTACAGGGCCCTTGTGAGACCACACATGGGGTATTGTGTGCCGTTTTTGGTCCCCTAATTTGAGGAAAGTCATTCATTGTTATTGCGGGAGTGCAGCATAGGTTCACAAGGTTAATTCCCGGGATAGCGAGACTGTCATATACTGTGTGAATAGAACGGCTGGGCTTGTACACTCTGGAATTTATAAGGATGAGAGAGGATCTTATTGAAATATATAGGATTGTTAAGGGTTTGTAAGTCAAAGATAAATGGAGCTTGGCTTTGCCAAATTTCTTGTTTTATTTCTGGGCAGTCCATATTAAAAACATGAATTTCTGGCTGGAAGAAATGGATCAACAACCAGATTGGTTAAGGATGGAAAAGGAAGACTGTTTACCTTTTGAAATTGGTCCGATCATATTTGCTCCCACAAAACTGTACAAAAAACCTATAAGGAAAACCCCATAATACATAGTGGAATACGAATTTGGAAACAATTTTTAAAAAGTTTTAACATTGAATAATATAACACTATGCCTTCCCATTGTAAATAATCCTTTATTCAAGCCATCCATTTTGGATAAGGGTTTCACACAATGGAAAAATTATGGAATTAAAAAGATTGGACATCTTTATGGGAAAGGCATTTTTCTTTCATTTCAAGAGTTACAACTGAATCATGGACTGCACTCAAATAATTTCTTCAGATATCTACAAATTAGAGATTATGTTAAATCTAATACACAAGTCTACAGGACTAGGGAACCAGAAATCCTTGATGAATGTTTGAACAAGCATCCAAACACTGAAAAATTAATAGCTTATGTTTATAACACCCTCCTAAACAACGAGGTACCACCGACGGAACCATATAGACACACATGGGAAACTGAATTAGGTCCTCCTATAACGAAAGATGTGTGGGACGAAAGTTTACAACATATACATCAATGTTCGTTAAATGCCAGACATGCTTTAATACAATTTACAGTCTTACATAGATTACACTACTCTAAAATAAAACTACATAGAATCTTCCCACAAATCTCTCCTATTTGTGATAAATGTGTACATCGAGAGGCTAATTTAACACGTTTGCAAATTGTATAAAAATTAAACATTTCTGGACTGATATTTTTTAAATAATTTCAGAAGTTATTAATACAAAACTGGATCCAAACTCAAAATTAATAATACTTAGAATATCAGAGCAAAGTTTAACACACCCAAAAAGCCAAATACATTTCCTCGACTACAGTATAATAACTGGGAAAAAATATTAAAAGTTTGGAAAGGCCCTACAACCCCCACAATTAAAATGTGGATTGTGGAAATGTCGGAGACCCTATATCTAGAATGAATTAGACTTGTCTTAATGGAAAAACAAGAACTTTTTGATAAAATATGAGCTCCATTCATTAATTATCTGACGGGATAGATTGGCCCAGCACGAAAACCCAACTGAAACTTGAACTCAGGATTAGATGAAAAGTCATACTTTATAATCTACGAACCAATGACGTATTATAAGTAATCCATTCCACCTTTTTAGTTTTTTTGATATTTGTAACTTTTCAATCAATCAACCTTTATTGTCATCTTGCAAGCAACAGTTGTTACAGTGCAAAATGAAAAGACGTTTCCCAGTGAATAGCGGAGCATCGCACATGAAATTTAAACACTTCACACATAATAACACTAAAAACAATCCAGTCCCTGATGGAACAGTATAAATAGTTAAAAGCAGGTTAAAAAAACACAATGTTAAAATTCAATAAACCAATCATAAAAAATGTCCGGGGCCGCTGATTTTAGTGGCCAGTGCCAGTATTAAAGTGTCCGTGCCAGCCGCAGAGTCAAGTCAAGTGACTGTGGGTGCAGAGTGACTGTTTAGCAGCCTCACAGCCTGTGGTAGGAAGCTGTTTAGCAGCCTCGTAGTCCGGACTTTGATGCTACGATATATCTTGCCTGATGGCAGGAGATCCAGGTGTGCGTGGAGGGGGTGCAGTTTGTCCTTGGCAATTCTCTGTGCTTCTTCAGACAGCGGCTCTGGAACAGTTCTTGTACCGAGGGTAGGGAGACGCCAATGATCCTCTCTGCTCCCCTCACTACCCCCTGCAGAGCCTTTCTGTCCGAACAGTTGCAGGTGGAGTACCACGTATTTATGCAGTACGTGAGTACAGACTCCACCGTGCCCCTGTAGAAAGTCCTGAGGATGTTGGTGGGGAGTGAGGCCTGTTTTAGTTTCCTCAGGAAGTGCAGTCGCTGATGGACCCGTTTGACGGTCCCAGTGGTGTTCCTGGACCAGGTGAGGCTGTCCGTTATTTGCACACCGAGGAACTTTATGCTCTCCACTCTCTCCACTGCAGTGCCACTAATGTTGAGTGGTGTATGCTTTGGCTGCGCCCTCCTGAAGTCGACAACCATCTCCTTAGTTTTGTCGACATTCAATTCTAGGTTGTTTTTGCCGCACCAGTCCACCAGTTGTTCTACTTCCTCCCTGTACATTGTTTCGTCATCTCCACTGATGAGTCCCACCACTGTAGTGTCGTCCGCGAATTTTATGATTTTGTTTTCCCTGAATCTGGCAGCACAGTCATGTGTGAGCAGAGTGAACAACAGCGGGCTGAGCACACAGCCTTGAGGGGAGCCGGTGCTCAGCGTGATCGAGCCTGAAGTGTTCTTGCCAACACGGACTGACTGCGGTCTCTCTGTCAGAAAGTCCAAGATCCAGTGACACAGGGTGGTGTTGAGGCCCAGCAGGGTTAGTTTCTCCACAAGTCTCTGTGGGATGATGGTATTAAACGCTGAGCTGAAGTCAATGTACAGGATTCTGGCGTATGTGTTCTTGCGTTCCAGATGCGCGATTACTGTGTGCAGCGTGGTAGAGATGGCATCCTCTGTAGAGCGGTTGGGGCGATAGGCAAACTGTAGGGGCTCTAACGATGAGGGGAGGCTGGCAGTAATGTGGGGTTTCACCAGGCGTTCAAAACACTTCATTATTATTGGGGTCAGGGCGACAGGGCGGTAATCATTTAGGCAGGCAACCACTGGTTTCTTCGCTATGGGGATTATCGTGGAAGTTTTGAGGCATGTGGGGACAATGGCCTGACTAAGGGAGATGTTAAAGATGTCTGTTAGCACATCTGCTAACTCCTCAGCACATTCCTTTAGCACACGTCCTGGGATATTGTCGGGTCCGACTGCTTTCCACGGGTTGACCTTAGACAGGATTCTCCGTGTGTCCATTGTGTCTATGGTCAGGACTGGCTGGTCGGTTTGTAGGCAGGGGCTGGCTCTCCTCTTGGGTGTGGTGTTTGCTGCATCAAAACGTGCAAAGAAGTTGTTTAGTTTATCTGGGAGAGAAGTGTCCGTGTCGGTTACCTGCTGCCTTGCCTTGTACCCCGTCAGTGTTTCGATTCCCTTCCACATCCTCCTGGTGTCTCCTGTGTCGCAGAGGTGTCCCTGGATTTTCCCCGCGAAGGCACGTTTCGCTGCCCTGATTCCTTTTCCCAGTGCAGTCCTGGTGGATCGGAGAGCGGCTGTGTTACCGGCTCTGTAGGCTGCATCACGAGCCCTCAGCAGCGAGCGCACCTCTGCTGTCATCCATGGCTTTTCGTTTCCACGTGTAGATGGGGCATGTTGGTCTGGGTGGGACTAGTGGATGGGGCATGTTGGTCGGGGTGGGACTAGTGTAGATGGGGCATGTTGGTCGGGGTGGTATATGGGACTCGTGTAGATGGGGCATGTTGGTCTGGGTGGGACTAGTGTAGATGGGGCATGTTGGTCGGGGTGGGACTAGTGTAGATGGGGCATGTTGGTCGGGGTGGGACTAGTGTAGATGGGGCATGTTGGTCGGGTTGGGACTAGTGTAGATGGGGCATGTTGGGGGGGGGACTAGTGTAGATGGGGTATGTTGGTCGGGGTGGGACTAGTGTAGATGGGGCATGTTGGTCGGGGTGGGACTAGTGTAGATGGGGCATGTTGGGGGGAGGGACTAGTGAAGATGGGGCATGTTGGTCGGGGTGGGACTTGTGTAGATTGCGGCATGTTGGTCGGAGTGGGACTAGTGTAGATGGGGCATGTTGGTCAGGGTGGGACTAGGACTAGTGTAGACGGGGTGGGACTAGTGTAGATGGGGCATGTTGGTCGGGGGTGGGACTAGTGTAGATGGGGCATGTTGGTCGGGGTGGGACTAGTGTAGATGGGACATGTTGGTCGGGGTGGGACTACTGTAGATGGGGCATGTTGGTCGGGGTGGGACTAGTGTAGATGGGGCATGTTGGTCAAGGTGGGACTAGTGTAGATGGGGCATGTTGGTCGCGGTGGGACTAGTGTAGATGGGGCATGTTGGTCGGGGTGGGACTAGTGTAGATGGAGCATGTTGGTCGGGGTGGGTCTAGTGTAGATGGGGCATGTTGGTCGGGGTGGGACTAGTGTAGATCGGGCATGTTGGTCGGGGTGGGACTAGTGTAGATGGGGCATGTTGGTCGGGGTGGGACTAGTGTAGATGGGGCATGTTGGTCAGGGTGGGACTAGTGTAGATGGGGCATGTTGGTCGGGGTGGGACTAGTGTAGATGGGGCATGTTGGTCGGGGTGGGACTAGTGTAGATGGGGCATGTTGGTCGGGGTGGGACTAGTGTAGATGGGGCATGTTGGTCGGGGTGGGCCTAGTGTAGATGGGGCATGTGGTCGGGGTAGGACTAGTGTAGATGGGGCATGTTGGTCGGGGTGGGACTAGTGTAGATGGGGCATGTTGGTCGGGGTGGGACTAGTGTAGATGGGGCATGTTGGTCGGGGTGGGACTAGTGTAGATGGGGCATGTTGGTCGGGGGGGGGCTAGTGTAGATGGGGCATGTTGGTCGGGGTGGGACTAGTGTAGATGGGGCATGTTGGTCGGGGTGGGACTAGTGTAGATGGAGCATGTTGGTCGGGGTGGGACTAGTGTAGATGGGGCATGTTGGTCGGGGTGGGACTAGTGTAGATGGGGCATGTTGGTCGGGGTGGGACTAGTGTAGATGGGGCATGTTGGTCGGGGTGGGACTAGTGTAGATGGGGCATGTTGGTCGGGGTGGGACTAGTGTAGATGGGGCATGTTGGTCGGGGGGGGACTAGTGTAGATGGGGGCATGTTGGTCGGGGTGGGACTAGACTAGTGTAGATGGGGCATGTTGGTCGGGGGGGGGACTAGTGTAGATGGGGCATGTTGGTCGGGGTGGGACTAGTGTAGATGGGGCATGTTGGTCGGGGGTGGGACTAGTGTAGATGGGGCATGTTGGTCGGGGTGGGACTAGTGTAGATGGGGCATGTTGGTCGGGGTGGGACTAGTGTAGATGGGGCATGTTGGTCGGGGTGGGATTAGTGTAGATGGGGCATGTTGGTCGGGGTGGGACTAGTGTAGATGGGGCATGTTGGTCGGGGTGGGACTAGTGTAGATGGGGCATGTTGGTCGGGGTGGGACTAGTGTAGATGGAGCAAGTTGGTCGGGGGTGGGACTAGTGTAGATGGGGCATGTTGGTCGGGGTGGGGATAGTGTAGATGGGGCATGTTGGTCGGGGTGGGACTAGTGTAGATGGGGCATGTTGGTCGGGTTGGGACTAGTGTAGATGGGGCATGTTGGTCGGGGTGGGACTAGTGTAGATGGGGCATGTTGGTCGGGGTGGGACTAGTGTAGATGGGGCATGTTGGTCGGGGTGGGACTAGTGTAGATGGGGCATGTTGGTCGGGGGGGGACTAGTGTAGATGGGGCATGTTGGTCGGGGGGGGACTAGTGTAGATGGGGCATGTTGGTCGGGGTGGGACAAGAGTAGATGGGGCATGTTGGTCGGGGGGGGACTAGTGTAGATGGGGCATGTTGGTCGGGGTGGGACTAGTGTAGTTGGGCCTGGTGGGTCGGGGTGGGACTAGTGTAGATGGGGCATGTTGGTCGGGGTGGGACTAGGGTAGACGGGGCATGTTGGTCGGGGGGGGACTAGTGTAGATGGGGCATGTTGGTCGGGGTGGGACTAGTGTAGATGGGGCATGTTGGTCGGGGGTGGGACTAGTGTAGATGGGGCATGTTGGTCGGGGTGGGACTAGTGTAGATGGGGCATGTTGGTCGGGGTGGGACTAGTGTAGATGGGGGCATGTTGGTCGGGGGTGGGACTAGTGTAGATGGGGCATGTTGGTCGGGGTGGGACTAGTGTAGATGGGGCATGTTGGTCGGGGTGGGACTAGTGTAGATGGGGCATGTTGGTCGGGGTGGGACTAGTGTAGATGGGGCATGTTGGTCGGGGTGGGACTAGTGTAGATGGGGCATGTTGGTCGGGGTGGGACTAGTGTAGATGGGGCATGTTGGTCGGGGTGGGACTAGTGTAGATGGGGCATGTTTGGTCGGGGTGGGACTAGTGTAGATGGGGCATGTTGGTCGGGGTGGGACTAGTGTAGATGGGGCATGTTGGTCGGGGGTGGGACTAGTGTAGATGGGGCATGTTGGTCGGGGTGGGACTAGTGTAGATGGGGCATGTTGGTCGGGGTGGGACTAGTGTAGATGGGGCATGTTGGTCGGGGTGGGGGACTAGTGTAGATGGGGCATGTTGGTCGGGGGTGGGACTAGTGTAGATGGGGCATGTTGGTCGGGGTGGGACTAGTGTAGATGGGGCATGTTGGTCGGGTGGGGACTAGTGTAGATGGGGCATGTTGGTCGGGGTGGGACTAGTGTAGATGGGGGGAATGTTGGTCGGGGGGGGGACTAGTGTAGATGGGGCATGTTGGTCGGGGTGGGACTAGTGTAGATGGGGCATGTTGGTCGGGTGTGGGACTAGTGTAGATGGGGCATGTTGGTCGGGGTGGGACTAGTGTAGATGGGGCATGTTGGTCGGGGTGGGACTAGTGTAGATGGGGCATGTTGGTCGGGGTGTGGGACTAGTGTAGATGGGGCATGTTGGTCGGGGTGGGACTAGTGTAGATGGGGCATGTTGGTCGGGGTGGGACTAGTGTAGATGGGGCATGTTGGTCGGGGTGGGACTAGTGTAGATGGGGCATGTTGGTCGGGGTGGGGACTAGTGTAGATGGGGCATGTTGGTCGGGGTGGGACTAGTGTAGATGGGGCATGTTGGTCGGGGTGGGACTAGTGTAGATTGGGCATGTTGGGTCGGGGTGGGACTAGTGTAGATGGGGCATGTTGGTCGGGGTGGGACTAGTGTAGATGGGGCATGTTGGTCGGGGTGGGACTAGTGTAGATGGGGCATGTTGGTCGGGGTGGGACTAGTGTAGATGGGGGCATGTTGGGTCGGGGTGGGACTAGTGTAGATGGGGCATGTTGGTCGGGGTGGGACTAGTGTAGATGGGGCATGTTGGTCGGGGTGGGACTAGTGTAGATGGGGCATGTTGGTCGGGGTGGGACTAGTGTAGATGGGGCATGTTGGTCGGGGGGGGACTAGTGTAGATGGGGCATGTTGGTCGGGGTGGGACTAGTGTAGATGGGGCATGTTGGTCGGGGGTGGGACTAGTGTAGATGGGGCCATGTTGGTCGGGGTGGGACTAGTGTAGATGGGGCATGTTGTCTCGGACGGGGGGATAGTGTAGATGGGGCATGTGTTCCGGCGGTGGGACTAGTAGTAGATGGGGCATGTTGGTCGGGGTGGGACTAGTGTAGATGGGGCATGTTGGTCGGGTGGGACTAGTGTAGATGGGGCATGTTGGTCGGGGGGGGACTAGTGTAGATGGGGCATGTTGGTCAGGGTGACTTGGTTACTAGTGGTAGATGGGTCATGTTGGTCGGGGTGGGTCGGGGTTAGCCTCGTGTAGATGGGGCATGTTGGTCGGGTGGGACTAGTGTAGATGGGGCATGTTGGTCGGGTGGGACTAGTGTAGATGGGGCATGTTGGTCGGGGGTGGGCCTAGTGTAGATGGGGCATGTTGGTCGGGGTGGGACTAGTGTAGATGGGGCATGTTGGTCGGGGTGGGACTAGTGTAGATGGGGCATGTTGGTCGGGGTGGACTAGTGTAGATGGGGCATGTTGGTCGGGGTGGGACTAGTGTAGATGGGGCATGTTGGTCGGGATGGGACTAGTTGAGATGAGGCATGTTGGTCGAGTGGGACAGTGTAGATGGGGCATGTTGGTCGGGGTGGGACTAGTGTAGATGGGGGGGCATGTCGGGTCGGGGGGACTGGTAGATGGGGCATGTTGGTCGGGTGGGACTAGTGTAGATGCGGCATGTTGGTCGGGGTGGGACAGTGTAGATGTCGGTCGAGGTGGGACTAGTGTAGATGGGGTATGTTGGTCGGGGTGGGACTAGTGTAGATGGGGCATGTTGGTCGGGGTGGGACTATGTAGATGGGCATGTTGGTCGGGGTGGGACTAGTGTAGATGGGGCATGTTGGTCGGGGTGGGACTAGTGTAGATGGGGCATGCTGGTGGGGGTGGGACTAGTGTAGATGGGGCATGTTGGTCGGGGTGGGACTAGTGTAGATGGGGCATGTTGGTCGGGGTGGGACTAGTGTAGATGGGGCATGTTGGTCGGGGGTGGGACTAGTGTAGATGGGGCATGTTGGTCGGGGTGGGACTAGTGTAGATGGGGGCATGTTGGTCGGGGTGGGACTAGTGTAGATGGGGCATGTTGGTCGGGGTGGGACTAGTGTAGATGGGGCATGTTGGTCGGGGTGGGACTAGTGTAGATGGGGCATGTTGGTCGGGTGGGACTAGTGTAGATGGGGCATGTTGGTCGGGTGGGACTAGTGTAGATGGGGGCATGTTGGTCGGGGTGGGACTAGTGTAGATGGGGCATGTTGGTCGGGGTGGGACTAGTGTAGATGGGGCATGTTGGTCGGGGTGGGACTAGTGTAGATGGGGCATGTTGGTCGGGGTGGGGACTAGTGTAGATGGGGCATGTTGGGGGGGATGTTGGTCGGGGGTGGGAGGTGGGACTAGTGTAGATGGGTCACGTTGGACGGGGTGGGCAAGTTGGGCCGAAGGAAGGGCCTGTTTCTATGGGTGGGACTAGACTAGATGGGGCATGTTGGACAGGGTGGGACTAGTGTAGGTGGGGCATGTTGGTCGGGTGGGACTAGTGTAGATGGGGCATGTTGTTCGGGGGAGGGACTAGTGTAGATGGGGCATGTTGGTCGGGGTGGGACTAGTGTAGATGGGGCATGTTGGTCGGGGTGGGACTAGTGTAGATGGGGCATGTTGGTCGGGGGGTGGGACTAGTGTGTAGATGGGGCATGTTGGTCGGGGGGGACTAAGGTTGGTTGGGCCTGCTTGGCAGGGTGGGACTAATGTAGATGGGGCATGTTGGTCGGGGTGGGGACTAGTGTAGATGGGGCATGTTGGTCGGGGGTGGGACTAGTGTAGATGGGCATGTTGGTCGGGGTGGGACTAGTGTAGATGGGGCATGTTGGTCGGGGTGGGACTAGTGTAGATGGGGCATGTTGGTCGGGGTGGGACTAGTGTAGATGGGGCATGTTGGTCGGGGTGGGACTAGTGTAGATGGGGCATCTTGGTCGGGGTGGGACTAGTGTAGATGGGGCATGTTGGTCGGGGTGGGACTAGTGTAGATGGGGCATGTTGGTCGGGGTGGGACTAGTGTAGATGGGGCATGTTGGTCGGGGTGGGACTAGTGTAGATGGGGCATGTTGGTCGGGGTGGGACTAGTGTAGATGGGGCATGTTGGTCGGGGTGGGACTAGTGTAGATGGGGCATGTTGGTCGGGGTGGGACTAGTGTAGATGGGGCATGTTGGTCGGGGTGGTGGGACTAGTGTAGATGGGGCATGTTGGTCGGGGTGGGACTAGTGTAGATGGGGCATGTTGGTCGGGGGGGGACTAGTGTAGATGGGGCATGTTGGTCGGGGTGGGGACTAGTGTAGATGGGGCATGTTGGTCGGGGGTGGGACTAGTGTAGATGGGGCATGTTGGTCGGGGTGGGACTAGTGTAGATGGGGGCATGTTGGTCGGGGTGGGACTCGTGTGGATGGGGTTTGTTGGTCGGGGTGGGACTAGTGTAGATGGCACATGTTGGTCGGGGTGGGACTAGTGTAGATGGGGCATGTTGGTCGGGGGGG
>NW_026576412.1:52500-80000 GCF_028641065.1 Leucoraja erinaceus | reverse complement strand
AGAGTGTGAGGCAGGAGGCAGAGAAGGGAAGCACTCGGACCCAAAATCTAGGGGAGAAAGAAGAAAAAGAAAATAAACAGAGAATAAGAGGCGGTGGGTTTATTAAATGTGCATATTTTAATGCTAGGAGCATTGTAAGAAAGGTGGATGAGCTTAGAGTCTGGATAGATACCTGGAAGTATGATGTTGTGGCGATCAGTGAAACATGGTTGCAGGAGGGCTGTGATTGGAAACTAAATATTCCAGGATTTCGTTGTTTCAGGTGTGATAGGAATTGGAGGGGCATTGCTTGTCAGGGAGCAGTGCTTTGGCAGGTGATTGCATTAGGGAGGCTATGGGTCAGGAGAAGAAAATGGAGAGGTTCAGAACTGGACCAAGGGTTGGGATTTTTGATTGGAGAAAGGCTAACTTTGATGAGATGTGAAAAGATTTAAAATTAGTGCATTGGGACATTTTGTTTGATGGGAAGGATGTAGAAGAGAAAAGGAGGACATTTAAAGGGGGAATTTTAAGAGTACAGAATCTTTATGTCCCTGTTCAGTTGAAAGGAAATAGCAAAAATTGGAAAGAGCCCTGGTTTTCAAGGGAAATTCAAGTTCAAGTTCAAGTGAGTTTATTGGCATGTGTCCCTGTATAGGACAATGAAATTCTTGCTTTGCTTAAGCACAAAGAAAAATAGTAGGCATTGACTACAAAACAGATACATGTGGCCATATACCATGATATAAATATATACACACATGAATAAATAAACTGGTAAAGTGCAAATAACAGAAAGTGGTTATTAATAATCAGAGTTTTGTCCGAGCCAGGTTTAATAGCCTGATGGCTGAGGGGAGGTAGCTATTCCTGAACCTGGTTGTTGCAGTCTTCAGGCTCCTGTACCTTCTACCTGAAGGTAGCAGGGAGATGAGTGTGTGGCCAGGATGGTGTGGGTCTTTGATGATACTGCCAGCCTTTTTGAGTCAGCGACTGCGATAAATCCCCTCGATGGAAGGAAGGTCAGAGCCGATGATGGACTGGGCAGTGTTTACTACTTTTTGTAGTCTTTTCCTCTCCAGGGCGCTCAGGTTGCCGAACCAAGCCACGATGCAACCCGTCAGTATGCTCTCTACTATGCACCTGTAGAAGTTAGAGAGAGTCTTCCTAGACAATCCGACTCTCCGTAATCTTCTCAGGAAGTAGAGGCGCTGATGAGCTTTTTTGATAATTGCGTTAGTGTTCTCGGACCAGGAAAGATCTTCAGAGATGTGCACGCCCAGGAATTTGAAGTTCTTGACCCTTTCAACCATATATAAATGGGGCTGTGGGTCCCCCTCCTACTCCTTCCAAAGTTCACAATCAGTTCCTTGGTTTTGCTGGGGTTGAGGGCCAGGTTATTGCGCTGGCACCATATGGACAGTAGCTCGATCTCTCTTCTGTACTCTGACTCATCCCCATCAGTGATACGCCCCACAATAGTGGTGGCATCAGCGAACTTGATGATGGAGTTCGCACTGTGGTTCGCTACGCAGTCATGGGTATAGAGTGAGTACAGCAGGGGGCTGAGCACGCAGCCTTGAGGTGCTCCCGTGCTGATTGTTATCGAGGCTGACACATTTCCACCAATACGAACAGACTGTGGTCTGTGGACGAGGAAGTCGAGGGTCCAGTTGCAGAGGGATGCACAGAGACCCAGTTCTGCGAGTTTGGTAACCAGTTTGGAGGGGATGATTGTGTTAAATGCCGAGCTGTAATCAATGAACAACAGCCTGACATATGAGTTTTTGTTGTCCAAGTGGTCCAGTGCGGAGTGGAGGGCCAGCGAGATCGCATCCACCGTTGATCTGTTGTGGCGGTACGCGAACTGCAGTGGGTCCAGGTTTTTGTCGAGGTAGGAGTTGATTTGCTCCATGATCAACCTCTCAAAGCACTTCATCACCACCGGTGTTAGTGTCACTGGTCGATAGTCATTGAGGCACGTCACCTTACTCTTCTTGGGAACCGGTATAATTGATGCCCTTTTAAAGCAGGTGGGGACCTCAGACCTCAGAAGTGAGAGGTTTAAAATGTCCGTAAAAACTCCGCCAGTCGGTCCACACGGGTTTTTTAGAACACGACCGGGTATACCATCAGGTCCAGGTGCTTTTCGGGGGTTCACCCCTCTGAAGGATTTCCTGACATCGGCCTCTGTGACTGAGACTGAAATGCCATCACAGCGAATGGGGGATCGGGAAGGCACATCAGTATTCTCCCTGTCAAAGCGTGCGTAAAACGCATTGAGCTCGTCAGGGAGTGTTGTTACGAAATCGGGAGTGAGGAAATTGGACACTTGGTTCGGAAAAAGAGAGAGAACTACAATAATTATAGGCAGCATGGAGTGAATGAGGCGCTTGGGGAGTATAAGGAATGTAAAAGAATCTTAAGAAAGAAATTAGAAACGCTAAAGAAGATATGGCAGGATTTCCCCCTTCGGCCGACTAGGAAAAGGGGAGATGCAGCGAGACCTGGGTGTCATGGTACACCAGTCATTGAAAGTAGGCATGCAGGTGCAGCAGGCAATGAAGAAAGCCAATGGTATTTTAGCTTTCATAGCAAAAGGATTTGAGTATAGGAGCAGGGAGGTTCTACTGCAGTTGTACAGGGTCTTGTTGAGACCACACCTGGAGTATTGCGTATAGTTTTGGTCTCCAAGTCTGAGGAAGGACATTATTGCCATAGAGGGAGTGCAGAGAAGGTTCACCAGACTGATTCCTGGGATGTCAGGACTGTCTTATGAGGAAAGACTGGATAGACTTGGTTTATACTCTCTAGAATTTAGGAGATTGAGAGGGGATCTTATAGAAACTTACAAAATTCTTAAGGGGTTGGACAGACTAGATGCAGGAAGATTGCTCCCGATGTTGGGGAAGTCCAGGACAAGCGGTCACAGCTTAAGGATAAGGGGGAAATCCTTTAAAACCGAGATGAGAAGACCTTTTTTCACACAGAGAGTGGTGAATCTCTGGAACTCTCTGCCGCAGAGGTTAGTCGAGGCCAGTTCATTGGCTATATTTAAGAGGGAGCTAGATGTGGCCCTTGTGGCTAAGGGGATCAGAGGGTATGGAGAGAAGGCAGGTACGGGATACTGAGTGGATGATCAGCCATGATCATATTGAATGGCGGTGCAGGCTCGAAGGGCCGAATGGCCTACTCCTGCACCTAATTTCTATGTTTCTATATGAAGTTGCTTTGGCAAGTAAGGTGAAAGTAAATCCAAAGGGTTTCTACAGCTATATTAATAGCAAAAGGATAACGAGGAATAAAATTGGTCCATAAGAGAGACAGAGTGGACAGTTATCTGCAGAACCAAAAGAGATGGAGAAGATATTAAACAATTTATTTTCTTCGGTATTCACCAAGGAGTAGGATATTGAATGATTTGAGGTAAGGGAAACTAGTATAGTAGCTATGGATACCATGAGATTCAAAGAAAAAGAGGACTGACACTTTTGAAAAATATAAAAGTGGATAAGTTTCCAGGTCCTGACAGGATATTCCCCAGGACATTGAAGGAAGTTAGTGTAGACATAGCAGGGGCTATGACAGAAATATTTCAAATGTCATTAGAAACGGGAATAGTGCCCGAGGATTGGTGTACTGCGCATGTTGTTCCATTGTTTAAAACGGTTCTAAGAGTAAACCGAGCAATTATAGACCTGTTAGTTTGACTTCAGTGGTGGGAAAATTCATGGAAAAGATACCTAGAGATAATATATATAAGCAACTGGATAAACAGGGTCTGATTAGGAACTGTCAACATGGGTTTGTGCCTGAAAGGTCATGTTTGACTAATCTTCTTCAATTTTTTGAAGAGGTTATTAGGGAAATTGATGGGGGTAAAGCAGTGGATGTTGTCTATATGGACTTTAGTAAGGCCTTTGACAAGGTTCCTCATGGATGGTTGGTTAAGATGCTTCAATTGTTGGGTATAAATACAGGAGTAGCAAGATGGATTCAACAGTGGCTGAATGGGAGATGCCAGAGAGTAATGGTGGATGGCTGTTTGTCAGGTTGGAGGCAGGTGACTAGTGGGGTGCCCCAGGGATCTGTGTTGGGTCCACTGTATGTCATGTACATCAATGATCTGGACGAAGGTGTGGTAAATTGGATTAGTAAATATGTAGATGATACTAAGATAGGTGGTGTTGCGGATAATGAAGTAGATTTCCAACGTCTACAGAGAGAATTAGGTCATTTGGAAGAATGGGGTGTATGATGGCAGATGGAGTTTAATGCTGATAAGTGTGAGGTGCTACACCTTGGCAGGACAAATCAAAATAGGACGTACATGGTAAATGGTAGCGAATTGAGGAATGCAGTTGAACAGAGGGATCAAGGAATAACTGTGCATAGTTCCTTGAAGGTGGAATCTCATGTAGATAGGGTGGTAAAGAAAGCTTTTGGTATGCGGGCCTTTATAAATCAGAGCATTGAGTATAGAAGTAGGGATGTAATGTTAAAATTGTACAAGGCATTGGTGAGGCCAATTCTGGAGTATGGTGTACAGTTTTGGTCGCCCAATTATAGGAAGGATGTCAACAAAATAGAGAGAGTACAGTGGAGATTTACTAGAATGTTGCCTGGGTTTCAACAACTAAGTTACAGAGAAAGGTTGAATAAGTTAGGTATTTATTCTCTGTAGTGCAGAAGGTTAAGGGGGGGGGGGGCAGATAGAGTCTTTAAGGGGGGGGAGTTGACGTGGACTTTTCCCTTTGATAGAGATGACCATCTTCAGAATTAAGGGACAGAAGTTTAGGGGGTAACATGAGGGGGAACTTCTTTACTCAGAGAGTGGTAGAATGAGCTTCCAGTGGAAGTGGTGGAGGCGTTCGATTTTATCATTTAAAAATAAATTGGATAGCCATATGGATGGGAAAGGAATGGAGGGTTTGGTTTGAGTGCAGGTGGATGGGACTAGGGGAAAATAATTGTTCGGCATGGACTTAAGGCCGAGATGGCTTGTTTCCGTGCTGTAATTGTTATATGGTTATATGGTTATCCCTGCTAGGGTATCTTTCCAGCAAACTTTGGCCAGGTCCTCCCTCCCTCATGGCTACGGCAGTGAATGTGAGGAGCCGGAGCCCGGAGCGGAGAGACTGCGGCCGCCTCTGGGTTGGATGCGCTCAGGGCGCGGATTGATTAATGAGCCGAAACACTGAGGTGAGCGGATATTTCACCGCGCTCTTCACCTGCTCCCTGAACTTGGACTGGGTCACCGCGTAAATAAATGTGTTGGTGCAACAGCTGAGATTCCTCAGCAAAAACCCGACGGTTCCCCCCCCCCTTGCTCACCCCTCAGCCCCTTACGGACCCGACTGGCCACTAAAATGTGGCGGACTGTCAGAGCGTTGAGCAGCAGGATTACAGCGAAAGGGAGGAACGGAGTTAAAACCGTGTCGAACCAGTCAAATGCCACCCACCCGGGGTCAGTGAAATAACTGTCTATCGTGTTACAGCCCCACGGGACATTGTCGATGATTCTCCAGGGTTCCAGTATGAAGTAGCGGGGAATGTTTTTCAGACAGAGCAGAACGCCGGCTGTTGCCAGAACCACAGCCGCAGTTTTCCCGCTGCAATATTTAGTTTTCAGCTTCTGGCAACAAATGGCGACAAACCGATCAAAGGTGAAAGTGACGGTGAACCAGACAGAACATTCTATAGCTGCAAACCTCAGTACAAGGATAACACGGCACACAGGGGTGATGGACAGGAAACTCCAATAAAAGTAATGATATCGGAGCCGATACAAAATGACCTCGGTGATCAGGACCAGTAGATCGGCCGCTGCCATGGCCACCAGGTAGCGAGTGGTGCAGGTGGAGAGGCCGCACTTTCCCCGGGACAGGATCACAATCGCCACTAAATTCACTGCGGAAAGACAAGGGAACGGACACTGGGCATTTACTCAACACGGTCTCCGGGGCTGAACACCGGCTCGACTTTCAGCTCAAGATCAGAAGTGTTGGAGTCGGTGCGCGGCTGCTGCAAGTTTAACAATGTCAGAGCCGGCTCCGACTGTGTCCGACCTGCCTGCCTGCTTCAGGGGAGAAGAGACAAGGCGACGGGTGGGGTAAAGGGCGGGGAGGGAACGAGCAGCCACCCGCTAAAATAGGCGCAATGTTCCTTTCTATAGTTAACCCTGCTGCTGCTCACAGTCTCTGATGGGGCCGGTTTCACAGAGTTCAGACTGAAGAAGGGTTTCGGCCCGAAACGTTGCCTATTTCCTTCGCTCCATAGATGCTGCTGCACCCGCTGAGTTTCTCCAGCACTTGTGTCTACCTTCATAGAGTTAACCGTGACCGGCCGCGTTTAACCAGGGCTCTGGGAACTCGGCATCTGATGGAGACGAGGAGGGATCCAATGGGAAGGCAGGGACAACTTACAATCCGGCAGCAGAATGGCTCCGTTAATGGATTCATTCCACAGTGAGTTCAGTTCGGTAACAACACGCACACGCCGGTAGATCCGCGGCCACTGGTCCAGGAGATCGTTCCAATTATCGACCAACAGGCTGTGGGTGGAATCACAGTGTGACAGGCAGACTCCACAGTGAGACACAGTGTCCACAGGAGCGGCTGTTCACTCTGATCAATAACTCAGACACAGTGAACTTCACAATGTGAACCCCTCTCTCCCAGTCACACCGTCCCGGGGAGCTGCCTGCCTGCCTGTCCCGAGCACTGGGAACACTCTGGGCAAGGTGCCACTGAAGGCCAGAACAACATTCTAGTGGCTCCCGGCCGGCAGCAGTGAGAGAAAAAGAAAGTTAGTTTTAGCTGTCTGAAAATAAGAAAAATCACAGCAGCGTTAATTCAAAAATATTTCACAGAGAGGATTGATATTCTTCACATATTCTTGTACAGCGATCATCAGTTGGGAACTTGTAACATGATGAGAATCAGGTCAACACCAGTTAACACACGGATGGAGTTATAAAACTTGAATTGTTCTGCTCACTTACCAGGGACGCCAACGGCAGCAATGACCACGTACAGGATTTTCTCCACGTCTGCATATTCCCAATAATGCTGCCCCATTCTCTCTGCGCAGCGACGTGTCCCCGTGAGCTACCGGTAATGTCTCGGAAAGAAATGCTGAGGCAGAACATTCCTGGAGATTTTATACCATTTTCCGTCTCCACCGGGAGAGTGAAGTTTCAACAGGGTTTAAAAATAGATACTTGAAATGATTCACAAACAGATGACATCAGCCACATGAAATCCCTGCTGAGACAGACAGACAGGTTGTGATTTATTCAGGGAATTGATTGAGAAACTTCAAAGACTGGGAATTGTGGCGATAGATATTGAGGGATGGAAATTGGGAGCGGCGGGCGGCATTGTTCCAGCAAAGGGGATACTGTTTCAAACTCCATCAGATCCAACTCTCCAAATCATGTTGTTTGTCTGATTTCCTTCAATCCGTTTCACTTAGCAAGGCAATGCCAAATTCCAGGGACCCTCTCAGGGCTTCTGGTGCCCAGTTTGAAGGTGGACTGGACTGGACAATCTTTGTCCACAGGTTGAGGAATCAGTTTAACACGTTACCTCGGAGTAAAATACCCCCCCTCCCCCTCTCCACTCTGCTTCACCAATCAATATGATCGCGGCTTCACTGACTGTAACCTCAACCCCACACTCTCGCTGACCCCGGGAACCATTCACTCCCTGCTTGTCTGGAATATATCTGACTATACCATGGGACAATAACATTATCTGCCTTCATCACCTCTGAGGAGGAACGACCCAAAGACTCACGACACTCAGAGAATAGAAACATTGCTGCCGCAGAATAGTCCTAAACCTAAACAAAACGACAAATGATGCAGGACCTCTCCCTCCTCTCTTTCTCTCTCTTTCCATCCAGACTGCTGTCACTCTCTCTAAAATGTCACTCTCTTCCCTACAATCTTTATTTTCCTTCTCTGCTCCGCCCTCTCTCTGTCACCCTCTCTCTCCATATCCCTCCCTACCCTCTCCCTCTCACTGCATCTCTCCCTCTGTTTCTCAGTGTCTCCCTGATCCTTCATTCTGTCTCTTTGCCAACCCACTGGCTCGGAACTCCCCTCAATAGTCATCTTCTCACTCTCCCTTTGATAGTTCACTCCCTCCCTCTATCGTCCTCTGTATTTCTCCCCTTCATCTTTGTACCCTACCTCTCTCTCCATTTTCCCCACCTTTCCTCCTGCTCGCCCTAACTTCTCCTCCAATGTATTTTTGGGAAGTGCGGGTAAAACGGTTTGCCACCATGGGCCGTAACATTCGTCGCTATACCCTTCCGTCACAGCCCAGGAGCCCTCCCATGTGAGACTGAGGTTCACCTGCAACTCCTCTGCTCATCTACTGTATGCGATGTACCAGATATGGCCTCGTTACATCGGCGTGGTGAAGCGTAGACTCGGCAATCCGATCACCAAAGACCCTCGTTCCGCCAAGTCCTGGCCGATCACCCCGTTGCTAACTCCCCTTCCCGCACTGACCTTTCTGTCCTGGGCCTCTTCCATTGCCAGGGTGACTGACTAAGGCCACTTCATATTCCGTTTTGTTACCGTACACCTAATGATATGAACATTGAATTATCCAATGTTAGGTAACCTACGTGTAATTTCCCGCTTCCCCGCGCTCATCCTCGCGCCTCACCTGGACTCCCACATGTTCATCCCAGTGGCGTAGGGTGGGTTTTGAGCGCCCGGGGCAGCTTAAAATATTGCGCCTCCTCATTAGAGGCTAGCCATGGCCCATGAGCTGTTATAAATCCAACTTTTGTATTTATTTTCTCAACCTAACAAAAAGATGGCGGCGCTGCCTTAGCAGCTGCGGCTCGCCTGCAGTCTGTCTGTTTTTATTTTATTTTTTCGTGTTGTTCTTTTGTCCTGTTGATTAGTTGATTTTTGGTTTATTATGTTGTGTATGTGGGGGGGGGGGCGTTTTTGGTCTCTTCCTTCGGGGGATGCGACTTCTTTTGTCGTATCCTCCGTCTCCGCCTGCGCCGAGGCCTAACGGCGGAGCTGGCGGCCTCGGAGCTGGGGCAGTGGCAGCGGCGACTGGGACAGCGGCAGCGGCGACCAGAACTCGGAGCTGGGCAGCGGCAGCGGCGGCGGCGGCTGCTGGGACAGCGGCAGCGGCGACCAGTACTCGGAGCAGGGCAGCGGCCGCCCGGCATCGGAGCTGAGACGGCGGTGGCAGCGGCTGGGACGGCGGCAGAAGCAGTGACAGCGGCGGCCTGGCCTTGGAGCTGGGGCGGCGGCAGCGGCGACCTGGCCTCGGACCTGGACAGCGACAGCGGCGGCCTGGCCTCGGGGCGGGGGCAGCGGGGGCAGCGGCAGCGGCCACACGGCATCGGTGCTGCAGTGTCGGCAGCGGCGACCTGGCCTCGGAGCTGGGACAGCGGCGACCAGAACTCGGAGCTGGGGCACGTTCCGGCGGCAGCGGCCAGTCGACAACAAAGTTTTGTTCAGACCGCAAGGTCTGAATGACAATAAAGGCTACTTGTTACTTGTTACTATAATTACACTTGCATAAAATGTATTTATTTATTTATAAAATAAAATTACTTCTTTGCAGCGATTAATATTTATTTCAAAATTGTAACAACATTTCACAGGTTCCAATAAAAGTATTACAAAGTGTTCGAATAATAGGGAAACAGAACACATTAAATGTTAGACATTGTCAGTATATTGCATTTATTTAAAATCTTCTGGATTTTATTCTTGCAAATCTTTCAATTACGCTATCAAAATTTACATGAACATTTCTCTCAATAGACAAAATTGCAAGGTTACTTAATCTTTCCTGGCTCATTGTTGATCGCTGATATGTCTTTATTAACTTTAATTTGGAGAAACCCCTTTCACAACTAACATTGGACACAGTAACTGTTAAAAAAAATTCTCAGTGCCACAACAATGTTAGTTTAACCTACTTGAAGCTTCCACTTAATTATCTAGCAAAGCAAATCTAAAGCTGTCCATGTAGAAATGCTCTCTTCTGGATGAACTTCTTTAAATGAAGCACTATGGCGTCTAACAAAACAATACAATACATTTATTTGTCATTTGGACCCCGTTGAGGTCCAAACGAAATGCCGTTTCTGCAGCCATACATACAAAACAAAAAAGACCCAAGACCCAACACAATTTACACAAACATCCTTCACCGCGCATCTTCTCCTCACTGTGAAGGAAGGCAACAAAAAAACATATCTCTCCCCTGCACTTCCCTATCCCCCCATGTCAGAGTCAAAGACAGAGTCAAAGCCCCCGGCGGGCGATGTTAAATGTCCCGCAGCCATTAAAGCCGCGCCGGGCGATGCAAGGCCAAGCACCGGGTCTTGGTGTTGGAGCCCCCGGTGGGCGCTAGCAAAGTCCCGCGGCCATTCCAAGCCGCGCCGGGCGGTGATGTAGACCCCGCTCCAGGTAATCTCCAACCCCGCAACTCGGGCGGGAGAAGTCGCCGTTGCGGAAGCCCCGAAAAGCGGTCTCCCACCAGGGACCCGCGGGCTCCCGGTATTACTGTCCACAGACCTGCGGTAGGAGCTTCCGAATCTCCGGGTGTCGGGTCACAGCAGCGTCCACCACAGCTCCACCCGCTCCGGACTCGGCCAGCTCCGTGATGGTGAGTAGATCCGGAGCTCCGCGACTGGAGCCCCAGGTCATTCCTGTTGGAGGCCGCTCCACGTTGCAGCCCCAACGACAAACGGAGACCCGACAAAGAAAAGGTCGGGTCTCCCGTGCAGGGGAAAGACCTTAAATTTCCCCCCACCCCCCACACATACCGCTACAAAAATAAAACAATAAAAAACAACATAGAAACAAGACAGAAAAGAATAAAAAGACAGACGGACTGCAGAGGCCGCTGCTGACAAGAGTCACGACGCCCACCTAATACGATGTATTTCAGCAGTCATAGCTGTAGCATTCAAGTCAGAATATTTCACACATAAATGCTGAATGTGTCGAACAATTAAGTCATCTTTTTCTGCATCTAACAATGTTTGAATTTGCAGAAAAGCAAATAGCTCATAAAATGTATTCATCTGTACTGTACGTTTTGTAATTTCAGATGTTAGCTTATCTACTGCCTCAAGTTGTTCCAGACGTGTTTCCTGAATTAAACTTGTCAGAATCACTACTTTTTTCACCTGACATCTTCTTTCGTCTTCCAATTCTTCTTTCTGTAGAAATATCATAAGTATTGCATATCTGCATAGCCCTCTCAGCTGCCTCTGTGACTAGAGAATCACGCTTTTCCTCACAAAATAGAGTCAATGCTTTTAGCTTTTGAACACAATGATCAAGTCCAAGTCCTCTTTGTTGTAGGTATATCTGAGCGTCATTCACTTCAGTAAGCACTGGGCTCCAAAAATAAAGGAATGCAAAGAAAGGATAGGTCATAATGCAAACTAACAAACTGCCTGCATCTCCTTTGATTTCTGAGGTTTCTTCTAATCCATCCCTCAAGACTTCCAAAGCTTCTATTATTTTGTCAGTGTACTCGGCAAGAACGAGTACAGCTTCATGCTTTGAACTCCATCTTGCGTCACAGGATCGCTTCACATTAACTGGCACATGTTCTTTAAGAACATCCCACCTGTGTGTAGAGCTTGAGTAAAATGTGTACACTTTTTGCACAGTGCCAAAAAAAGTCACAGATTTTGTTCCAACAGTAGCTGCATGTACACCAGCAAGATTAAGTGAGTGATTGTTACATGGCACAAACACTGCTTTGGGGTTTACATCTAGAATACGTGTCTCAACACCACGTATGTGGCCAGCCATAGTTGCAGCATTATCATATCCTTGTCCATAGCAGTACTCAAGTTTTAGACCATCTGCTTGCAACTTGTCACACATTTGTTCTGTAATTTCATTAGCTGATTTCCCATGTAACAATGAAGTCGATAAAGGACTCCTCAACTGTGACTTCTGTATCTTCAATATGCACATACCGAATTACTTGGGACATGTGGTCGGTATGCGAAATATCTGGTGTACTATCAAACATGATAGAGTAATACTTGGCCTTTAAAATTCTTTGAAAGATATCTGTTCGGATGTGATCACCAAGTAGTTGGATGAACTCATTTTGGCTCTGTGGAGAAAGATAAGACACGGCATAGCCATCTGCTTGTTGAACTTTGTGAAGATGTTGATTAGCAACTGGGTCATATTTGGCAGGTAACTTGAAAACTTCAAGGAAATTTCCACAGTTATCACTTGCACTTAGATCTTCTGAGTGACCACGCAAGGGTAAGGATTGTCTGGCTAAATACAGCACACAATCAATAATTCTTGATAATACAGCTTTCCATTTCTCAAATGACTGTTGTTCTATCTGAACAGCAGCATCGATTGTTTCACATTTCTGTAGTCTCATTTCAAGTTCTTTACACTTTTCAAATGCTTCGACGTGATGGCAACTATTTTCATGATCTAATACTCTGGGGTTTAGCTTTTTCCATGTTTTAAATCCATCTGGCTGTGCAAAATAACTTCTTCCTTTATTTTTTTGAAAAAGCATGCAAGGAAAGCAATATACAGCACATTTCACCGGAGAATACAGCAACCATGTCCTTAAAACTGTCTCACCATTATCTAAATTCATATAAAGTCCAATCCTTAGAGAATGATCTGCCATTATTATCTCTTGGAAAAAATGCATCTTTATTCTGCAGTTCAGACGTCCGTCTCTTAACAAGTTAATTTTCCAAAGTTTTAGCTACATTTTCTGGCCAATAACCAATATCAGTGAAAACTTTCATATCAATGTGCTCTGAAAGAGCACTTGACTGCCCAGATGTTGAAGCATGTTCAGGCAAAGCTGTCTCTGCTTCTAAAGCAGAAGGTGAACAGTTTACAGGCAGTGGATTACCTGGACATACAGATTCTGGTGTACTCTCATCACTGTGGCTATCAGCAGTGTTCACAATAAATCTGTCAAGACTTCCAGTTAGTTTAGCAAGCTGTTCTTGTTCTGTTTTTCGTCTTTTCCTGCCCTGGGCACCAGATTCCTTTCTTTTAGACATTATGGCTGAGATATATTCTGACTAAGGGTGCTGTCTGCATGGAGTTTGTACGTTCTCCCCATGACCACGTGGGGTTTTCTCCGAGATCTTCGGTTGCCTCCCACACTCCAAAGACGTACTGGTTTGTAGGCAGTAGGCTTGATATACTTGTAAATTGTCCCAACTTTGTGTGCGGAGATCGCTGGTTGGTTAAAATTTGTGGATAAAAAAAAATTATAAAATGGCTAACAATTTTACATTTTATTACAATAATTCAGGGGAATGCGGCAAAAGAGGTGCAGCGTGCCTGTAGAACAAAATTGTTTGCCATTTTATAATTTTTTTTATCCAACAATTTTTTTGCGCCCCTAAAAATTTAGCGCCCGGGGCAACCGCCCCTCTGCCCCCCCCCCCCACGCTACGCCACTGGTTCATCCCCTCTACCTCCCCTCCACCGATACTCCTTCCTCTCTCTTTCTCATTCCATCCTCTTCAATCTTCATCTCACACCTTTCATCTTTTAAACTCTAGTCACAACCACCTGAATATGAAAACGCTTCCGCTGATCATTTATAACACTCACTCACTCACTGATACCTTGCCTTGTCCTGTCTCCATCTGTCCCAGCCTTCTCCCCGTTTCCAGCACAATCAGTTTGAAGGAGGGTTTCGAGCCAAAAGGTCACCTTCCATGTTCTTAGAATGCTTAGGAATTTCGGCCTGTCCCCTACAACTGCCAGCAACTTGTACAGATGCACCATAGGAAGCATTTTATCAGGATGCATCACAGTTTGGTTTGGAAACATCTGCATTTAAGACCGGAAGACATTACTGCGAATTGTGGACGTAGCCCAACCATTACTCAAACCGACCTCTCTTCTATTGACTCTATTGATACCTCACGCTACCTCGGCAAGGCCAGCAGCATAATCAAGGACGTGTCGCAACCTGGCCATTCCCTCTTCTCTCCTCTCCAATCAGACAACAGTTATAGAAGTGTGAAAACGAACACATCCAGATTCAGGAACAGTTCCCAGTTGTTATAAGGCACCTGAACAATTATACTACAAATAGAGGTCAGTCTTGAACTACTCTTTACCGCATTGGCGATCGGGCATTGCTGCCTTTCCCTTGCACTTAACGTTATCCACTTATCATGTATCCACACACTGTAAACGGCTCCATTGTAATTATGTATGGTCATTCTGCTCACTGGAGAGCACGCAACGAAAGCGTTTCACGGTACCTCGTTACACGTGACGATAAACGAAACTAAACTGATAAACTGAACTAAACGTCTCCATAGATGCAGCCTGACTCGCACGTGTGTGGCAGCATGAGTCTGTAAGTCCATGCATGAGTGTGTTAGAACATGTATGTGTGTGTGAGTGTGAGATTGTGCGAATGAGTTGGACTGTGCGTGGGTGTGTAAGTGCATGCGTTTGCAAGAATTTCAATGATTTAATGATATTCATTGTCACACGTACCTAGGTACAGTGAAATACTTTAATTTGCAGACAACCCGGTAATATCATGTAGCCGACCTCACCTTGGCACTACACAAGTGTCGACACAGTTTGACGCCGAAAAAGTTACAAACATTGGCCGAATAGTTCTATCACCTGCCAGCCGCCGCACTGCGGGTCTCCCCTTCATTCTCTGCTTCCTTCCTCGCTCTCCGACAGTCCATCGCTCTCTCTGCGGTTCCTCGCAGCTCCCTCCTCGCTCCCGAGGTGCGACTCTCATCGCCGTCCGCGTTGGGCGAGCCGGGCTACCGGGCCGACTGAAGGGCTCGGCACCGCTCAGCGGGAACACTACCGGTCGCGCTGCGCTGCTCGCCGTGAACACCCTTCTGAATCTCCAAATGTGTATGTGTGCATGCAGGTCTGCGTGTGTGTGTGAGTGTGGCAGCGTTTGTAAGAATGCACGTGTGTGTGTGTGTGTGTGTGTGTGTGTGTGTGTGTGTGTGTGTGTGTGTGTGTGTGTGTGTGTGTGTGTGTGTGTGTGTGTGTGTGTGTGTGTGTGTGTGTGTGTGTGTGTGTGTGTGTGTGTGTGTGTGTGTGTGTGTGTGTGTGTGTGTGTGTGCGTGTGTGTGTGTGTGTGTGTGTGTGTGTGTGTGTGTGTGTGTGTGTGTGTGTGTGTGTGTGTGTGTGTGTGTGTTTGTGTGTGTGTGTGTGTGTGTGTGTGTGGGTGTTTGACACACCTATGGGGTTAGGAGGGAGGGGGGTCGATCGGCAATGACTGAATGGCGGAGTAGACTTGAGAGGCTGAATGGCTTAATTTTGTTCCTGCCGCTTATGATCTTATGATATGACTGTATTTGTGTCCGTATTTACGCTTGTGTGACGACACTACGATGAGTGTGAATGCGCAAGAATGTGAGCGTGTTACAGTGTGCGAGCGTGTATGGGAGTGTTAGTGGTTTGAACATTTGCATTGGTATGAATGAATGTGTGCAAGTATTTGAGTGTGTGTGTGGTGAGTGTGCTTTGGTGATTGCAAACTTATAAACCGTTGTGTCTAAGTGTGTAAGAACGTGTCCGTTTACGTGAGTATATGGGAGTGTGTGACCGAGTGTGAGCAGAGGATTGTGTAAGTGCCTCCGTGCGTGAGTGTGTCGAAGGATCTGTGAGTGGATGTGACAGCGTCCCTGAGATTGAGTGCGTTGAAATGTGTGAATGGATGTTCGTGGGTGTGAGTGTACGTTGCCGTGCGTAAGGGAGATTATTGTGTGGATTGTGTAAATGTGTGGGATTGTGAGTGCGTTTATGTGGAATATGTAATGTCGCATTATGGGGAAGAACCAATGGAATGGCGCACAGTGGTGTATTAATGCTCGAGTGAACAACGTGGGTTAATACTGATAGCGTGACACACACTGGGGTAGCACTAATTGTCAGACACACTTAGAGGAAGTAGTGACGGAGTGACGCATTGAGTGACACATTACGGGATAGTACAGATGGAGTGACTCACCATGCTGTAGTACTGATTGAGTGAAACACTAGAGAGGTACTGATGGAGTTACATAATGTGCGGTAATACTAACAGAGTGACACACTATGGGGTGGTACTAATAGGACGCGGACTGTAGAATAGTCCTGATTGGTGACGTACTGTGGGGGTGGTACTAATGTAGTTACACACTGTTGGGTAACATTCACGGAGTGACACACTATTGGATAATACTGATGGAGTGACACACTATGGGATAGTACTGATGGGGTGACACACTATTAGATAGTACTGATGGAGTGACACACTATGGGATAGTACTGATGGAGTGACACACTATGGGATAGTACTGATGGAGTGACACACTATGGGATAGTACTGATGGATGGAGTGACACACTATGGGATAGTACTGTGACACACTATGGGATAGTACTGATGGAGTGACACACTATGGGATAGTACTGATGGAGTGACACACTATGGGATAGTACTGATGGAGTGACACACTATGGGATAGTACTGATGGAGTGACACACTATGGGATAGTACTGATGGGGTGACACACTATGGGATAGTACTGATGGGGTGACACACTATGGGATAGTACTGATGGAGTGACACACTATGGGATAGTACTGATGGAGTGACTATGGGATAGTACTGATGGAGTGACACACTATGGGATAGTACTGATGGAGTGACACACTATGGGATAGTACTGATGCAATGGCATTATGAGTTCGTACTGATGGAGTGGCACAGTGCAGGGTTGTACGGATAGTTTGACAAGCTGTGGCGTAGTACGAATGTAGTGACACTATGGGCTTATACTGGATTAAGTGTCACACTATGGGATAGTACTGTTGGAGTGACACACTGTGTGGTAGTATCGTCGGAGTGACACACTACGATGTACAAATAATGGAGTGACACATTGTAGAGTAATGCCGGTGGAGTGACACTCTGTGGGGCAGTACAGATGGAGTGACGCATTGTGGAATAGTACTGATTTAGTGACGCTCCGCGAGATTGTATTGAAGGGCTGACTGTGCTGCAGTAGTGATAGTGATATCTTGCTGTATGGTGCTGAAGGAGTAACACGCTAGGGATACTACTGATGTAGTGACACACTGGCGGGTGGTACTAATGGAGAGGGACATGATGGGACTGCTCTGACGGCGTGAAACAATGAGTGATGGTTCTTATGGAGGGACAGACTGTGGTGTAGTACTGATGGAGTGATATACTGTTGAGGAATATTGATAGAGTGACAGAATGTGGGTGGGACTAATATAATGACAAATTCTGTGGTGGTTCTGAGTGTGCGACACACTATGTGGTAGTACTGATGGAGTGGGACACTGTGGAGTAGTGCTGATGGGGGGACACACTGGTGGGTAGTACTAATGAAATTAAACATTATACCGTAGAACTGATGGAGTGCCACACTGCGGGATAGTATTGAAGGTATAAAACACGTTGGGGCAGAACTGATGGAGTGACACTGTGTGGTGCTACTGATGGCGTGACACATTGTGGAGTAGTACTCATGGAGTGACACATTATGTGGTGGTACTGATGGAGGTACACACGGTGGGACATTACTTATGGAGTGATACACTTTGGAGTGGTACCCATGGAGAGACACACTGTTGCGTAGTACAGATGGAGTGACATACTCTGTGACAGTACTGACAGAGTGACAAACTGTGGGTTGTACTGACGGAGTGACACACTGCGGGTTAGAGCTGATGCAGCGGCATACTGTGGAGTAGTACTAATCGAGTAACAAACTGCGGAGTCGTACTGATGGAGTGAGATACTGCGCGGTTGTACTGATGCATTAATACACTGTGAGGTGGTTGTGATGGGGTTGCAGATTGTGGCATACCACAGACAGAATGACACACTGTGGGGCAGTACTGATGGAGAGACATATATTGGGGTAATACTGATGGAGCCATACACTGTGAGGCTACACTGATATGATGGCACACTGAGTGCAGTACTGGTGGAGTGATTCCCATTGGGTTAGCGCTGCTGGAACAACACTCTGCAATTGTTCTGATGTAATGACACACTGTGGGGTAGTGCCCATTAATGCACATTGAGCTAGTACCGTTGGAATGACAACCTGTTATGCCCAACCCGACCAACATGCCCCATCTACACTAGCCCCACCCCGACGAACATGCCTACATCTACTACTAGTCCCACCCCGACCAACATGCCCCATCTACACTAGTCCCACTCCGACCAACATGCCCCATCTACACTAGTCCCACCCCGACCAACATGCCCCATCTACACTAGTCCCACCCTGACCAACATGCCCCATCTACACTAGTCCCACCCTGACCAACATGCCCCATCTACACTAGTCCCACCCTGACCAACATGCCCCATCTACACTAGTCCCACCCTGACCAACATGCCCCATCTACACTAGTCCCACCCTGACCAACATGCCCCATCTACACTAGTCCCACCCCGATCAACATGCCCCATCTACACTAGTCCCACCCCGACCAACATGCCCCATCTACACTAGTCCCACCCCGACCAACATGCCCCATCTACACTAGTCCCACCCTGACCAACATGCCCCATCTACACTAGTCCAGCCCCGACCAACATGCCCCGTCTACACTAGTCCCACCTGACCAACTTGTCCCATCTACAATAGTCCCACCTCGACCAACATGCCCCATCTACACTAGTCCCACCCCGCCCAACATGCCCCATCTACACTAGTGCCACCCCGACCAACATGCCCCATCTACACTAGTCCCACCCCGACCAACATGCCCCATCTGCACTAGTCCCACCCCAACCAACATGCCCCATCTACACTTGTCCCACCCCGACCAACATGCCCCATCTACACTAGTCCCAACCCGACCAACATGCCCCATCTACACTAGTCCCACCCCGACCAACATGCCCCATCTACTCTAGTCCCACCCCGACCAACATGCCCCATCTAAACTAGGTTAACCCCGACCAACATGCCCCATCTAAACTAGTCCCACCCCGACCAACATGCCCCATCTACACTAGTCCCACCCCGACCAACATGCCCCATCTACACTAGTCCCACCCCGACCAACATGCCCCATCTACACTAGTCCCACCCCGACCAACATGCCCCATCTACACTATTCCCACCCCGACCAACATACCCCATCTACACTAGTCCCACCCCGACCAACATGCCCCATCTACACTAGTCCCACCCCGACCAACATGCCCCATCTACACTAGTCCCACCCCGACCAACATGCCCCATCCACACTAGTCCCACCCCGACCAACACGCCCCATCTACACTAGTCCCATCCCGACCAACATGCCCCATCTACACTAGTCCCACCCCTATCAACATGCCCCATCTACACTAGTCCCATCCCGACCAACATGCCCCATCTACACTAGTCCCACCCCGACCAACATGCCCAGTCCCACCCTGACCAACATGCCCCATCTACACAAGAACCACCTGCCAGCGTTTGGCCCATATCCCTCCAAACTTGTCCTATCCATGTACCTGTCCAAGTGTTGCGATAGTCCCAGCCTCAAATACCTCCTCCGGCAGCTTGTTCCATACACCCACCACTGTGTTGCGCCTCAGATTCCTATTCAAAAATTCCCAATACCATGTGCTTTAAGTTTATATACTAATTTCTTATGCGGGACCTTGAAGAAAGCCTTCTGAAAGTCCAGATATTGTATTTTATATCTTTATTGTCGTTTTCCTGAGTACTCACATACCCAGAGGAAACAAAAAAACGTTGCTCAACCAGTTATAATAAAATAAAATAGAATAGAAATAAAAATACATATATCATGAACAAATTAACACCCTACTCTCTACTAAACATCAACAGGCGTTCCGATCGGCAGCGGCACGACAGTGGCTCTGCTGCAGTGTGTCCAGGTTGATGGTTGGTGCGCGATACTTTGGCAATACTTTGGCAGGGGGCAAAGTCCGTTTCTCAGTCTTGTAGCCTGCGGGAAGAAGCTGAGGAGCATCCTGCTGGTTTTGCAGCTAATGCTCCTGTACCTCTTCCCAGATGGCAGGATGGAGAATATGTGATGCGATGGGTGGTAGGGGTCTTTGATGATGGAGGTGGCTCTGCTGATACATCTATTCCTGTATATGTCCAGCAGGAAAGGGCGTGGAGCACCAATAATCCTGCTGGCGGTCTTCACAATCCTGTCTAGTTGGTGCCGTTCGTACGCCTTGCAGCTCCCGAACCAGGAAGTGATGCCGCAGGTTAATGTGCTCTCGATTGTCCCCTTATAAAAAGTTCGTAGGTGTGTAGTGGGAGGACCTGCTTTACGTAGTCTTCGGAGAGGGTGTAGTCGCTGCTGGGCTCTCTTGACCAGTGCTGTGGTGTTGGTCGTGGACGTCAGGTCATCTGACAGGTGGAGACCTAGGAACTTCACGCTGCTGACCTTTTCCACATCAGCTCCATCGATGTGCAGAGGTGTATGGTGTTGTTTTCCCGCCCTCCTGAAGTCAACCACCATCTCCTTAGTTTTCCCCACGTTGAGAATGAGGTTGTGGGATTTGCACCATCCTGTGAGCAGCTCTACCTCCATCCTTGTACGCCGACTCATCATTATCACTGATGAGACCCACCACTGTTGTGTCATCAGCGAACTTGTTGATGAAGTTGTTGTTGAGTCTAGCAGTACAGTCGTGTGTAAGCAGACTAAACAGCAGGGGGCTTAGGACTATCATAACACATCCACTGGCTCTCCCTTATCCACTCTAATAGTTACATCCTCGAAAAATTCTATAATATTCGTCAGACATGATTTACCTTTCATAAATCCATGCTGACTTTGCCCAATGAATTACCACTTTCCAAATGTGCTGCTATCCCATCTTTAATAACTGACTCCAGAATTTTCCCCACCACCGATGTTAGATTAACTGGTCTGTAATTCCCCGTTTTCTCTCTCCCTCCCTTTTTGAAAAGTGGGGTTACATTAGCTACCCTCCAGTCCTTAGGAACTACTCCAGAATCTAAAGTCTTTTGAAAAATTATCACTAATGAATCCACTATTTCTGCGGCTACTTCCTTAAGTACTCTGGGATGCAACTTAGGATCACTCAGTTCTTCCATCTCATTTGACCCTCGGTCCCTTGCTATCTCAGGCAGATTATTTATGTATTTCTTAGTGAAGACAGAACCAAAGTAGTTATTCAATTGGTCTGCCATATCTGTGTCCCCCCATGAACAATTTACCTGTTTCTGACTGCATGAGACCGACATTTGTTTTAACTAATATGTTTCGTTTCACATACAGTATCTATAAAAGCTTTTGCAGTCAGTTTTTATGTTCCCTGCCAGTTTTCTTTCATTATCTATTTTCCCTTTCCAAATTAAGCCCTTTGCCCTCCTCTGCTTGACTCTGAATTTCTCCCAGTCCTCTGGTAGGCTGTTTTTTCTGGATAATTTGTATGCTTCATCTTTTGTTTTAATACGACCCCTGATTTCCCTTGATATCCACTGATGCACTACCTACCCTGATTTATTATTTTGCCAAACTGGGATGAACAATTGTTGTAGTTCATCCATGCAGTCTTAAAATACCTTCCATTGCATTTCCACCACCAACCCTTTAATAATCAATTGCCAGTCTTGGCCAATTCACGTCTCATACCCTCAAAGTTAGCTTGCTTTATGTTCAGAACCCTTATTTCTGAATTGATAATGTTACTCTCCATCCTAATGAAGAACTCAACCATATTACGGTCACTCTTTCCCAAGGGCCCACGCACAACAAGACTGCTAACTAACGCTTCCTCATTACTCAATACCCAGTGTAGAATAGCCTGCTCTCTCGTTGGTTCCTCAACATGTTGGTTTATACAACTATCCCGCATACATTACAAGAAATCCTCTTCCCCAGCAACTCTGCCAATTTGATTCACCCAATTTATATATAGATTGAAGTCACCCATTATAACTGTTTTATCGTTGTTGCACGCATTCCTATTTTCCTGTTTGATGCCATCCCCAATTCCACTACTACCTTTACGTGGCCTGTACACAAATCCCACACGCGTTTTCTGTCCCTTGGTGTTTCGCAGCTCTACCCATATCAATTCACATCTTCCTAGCTAATGCCCTTTCTCTCTATTGCGTTCATCGCCTCTCTAACCAGCAACGCTACCACAACTCATTTTCCTTTCTGTCTATCGCTTCTGAATATTGAATATCCCTGGATATTCAGCTCCCAGCCTTGGTCACCCTGGAGCCACGTCTCCGTGATCCCAACTATATCATAGTCATTAATAGCTATCTGCACAATCAACTCATTCACCTTATTGCGAATGTTCCTTGCATTGAGACACAAAGCCTTAAGGCATGTTTTACAACACTCTTAGCCCTTATACAATTATGTTGAAAAGAGGCCTTTTTTTGTTTTTGCCCTGGATTTGTCTGCTTGCCACTTTTATTTTTCACCTTGCTACCTATTGCTTCTACCCTCATTTTACACTGGGCTCACCCATTTAAGAAACCCTTTCCCTTTAACTCCATCCTCGACTATCCCATTTGGCACCCCACCCCCCTTATTATGTTTAAAACCACACGTGTAGCAATGGCAAACATGGCTGCCAGAATGCTGTTCCCCCACCCGTTAAGGTGCAATCTGTCCCTTTTGTACAGTTCCCCCTTACCCCAAAATAGACCCCAGTGATCTAAGAATCTAAATCCCTGCCCCGTGAACCGGTTCCTCAGCCACACATTCAGGTCCAGTATCTCCCTGTTCCTGCTCTCGCTAGCACGAGGAACTGTAAGAAAACCGGAGATAACAACCCTGGAGTTCCTGCTTTTCAGCATTTTTACGATATCTCTAAACTCACGCTGCAGAATATTCATCCCCTTCTTTCCGACATCGTTTGTCCCGACATGCATTACCACTTATGGCTGTTCACCTTCGCCCTTGAGGATGTTCTGCACTCTGTCCGTGACATCCTGGATCCTGGCACCAGGAAGACAGCACACCATCCTCGAATCCCGTCTTTTGCCGCAGAAACTCCTGTCCGTTCCTCTCACAATCGAGTCTCCTACTACAGTCCACTGCTACTCCCGCATCGCAAGCCAGTCCGCCGCTCAGTCCCGACAGTGTCTAAGTTGGTGAACCAGTTAACAAAAGGTACAACAGCCGGGGACGTTTGCAATCCATGCTTCCCTCCCTTTTTCACCGTCACCCACCTTCTCTCTTCCAGTACCATAGGTGTAACAATCTTACTATAGGACTTGTCGAGGAACGACTCAGTTTCTCGGACGAACCTGAGGTCCTCCACTTGCTTCTCCAGTTCCCGAACACGGTTCTTCAGGAGCTGTACCTGGATGCACCTCACATTTGTAGCAGCCAGAGGCACCAGCAGTGTCCTTGATCTCCCACATACTGCAAGGATCGCACTGAATCAGCTTGCCTGACATCTCCTTTCGTCTCTCCCTCTCTAGCGTTTTGCGTAGCCTCCTCTCCGAAGCCTCCACGCCGAAGAATCTCGAGCCAAAGACTCACAACTTTCTCAAGGCCGCTCATTCAATGCGGCTCCCTTAGAGCCGTCTTGCTTATACAGACTAATACATTGCCTAATTTACCAATTTACAAACCTAATTCCACCGTTTTCAACTGTTTTCCCCCTCTGACTCACTTCTAACTCTCCTCCCACTCGAACTAGAGCCAATCCGTTTTTTCTCCTGCGTCTCTTTGTTGCTGTTTTTTTCCAAATCCACGGGATCTTTGATGCGTGCTGCATTTATGGATGCATAAAGCAACGATTTTTCAGAACGAGAAAAGCGACGAAATTTCAGCACACGAAAAGCGACGAAAATTCAGCATGCATAAATCGACAAAAATTCAGTATGTGAAAAGCGAGGAACCTTCAGGACGCGAGTAATGCAATGAAAATTCAGCACACGATCAGCGACCAACCTTCAGGATGCGATTAGCGACAAAAATTCTGCACGAGAAATGCGACGAATATTTAGCACATGAAAAGTGACTAAAATTCAGGACACAAGAAGCGACAAAAATTCAAAACGCCAAAACTGACATAAATTCAGGACTTGAAATGCTACGAAAATTCAGGATGAGAAAATCGATAAAAAATTCAGGACGCCAAAAGCAACGAAATTTCAGCACATGGAAAGTGAATAAAATTTAGCATGCAAAATTCAACGAAATTTCAGGACGCGAAAAGCGACAAAATTTCATCACAGGAAAAGCGACAAAAATTCAAAACACCAAACGCGACATAAATTCAGGACGCCAACTGCGACAAAATTTCTGGACATGAAAAGCGACGAGAATTCAGCGCGGAAAGTGATGAATATTCTGCACACAAAAAGTCAGGACACAAAAAGAGACGAAATTACAGGGTGCAAAATGCAAAAAGTTCAGGACACAAAAAGCGATGAAATTTCAGGATACAAAATGCAACAAAATTTCAGCACATGAAAATGGACGAAAATTCTGTACGTGAAAAGCGACGAAAACCCAGCATGCGAAAGGTGACGATATTTCAGTACGCGAAAACCGACGGAATTTCAGCACAAGAAAAGCAACGAAAATGCAGCATGTGAAATCGATGAAAATTCATGAAAAGTGATGAAAATTCAGGACGCGAAAGACGATACAATTACAGGATGCATCAAGCGACGAAATTTCAGAACATGAAAAACGACGCAAATTTAAAATGTCAAAAGCGAAGTAAATTCAGGATGCAAAAAGCATCTAAAGTTCAGGACGCATGAAGCGACAAAATATCATGACACATAAGGACAAAAACCGACAAAATTTCCGCACACGAAAACACTACACAAAGTGTGACGACATTTCAGGACACAAAAAGCGATGACATTTCAGCATGCAAAATGCAACAAAATTTCAGGACGCGAAAAGCGACGAAATTTCATCACAGGAAAAGTGACACAAATTCAAACACCGAAAGCGACGTAAATTTAGGACACACAAAGCAACACACATTCAGGTCGAGCAAAGCGACAACAATTCAGGGCGCAAAAAGCAACGAATTTTCAGCACATGAGAAGCAACGAAAATTCAGCATGTGAAAAGCAACGAAAATTCAGGACATGAAAAACGACAAAACTTCAGGACGAACGAAGTGACAAAATATCCGGATACGAAAAGCAAAAATATTTCGGCCCAAGTAAAGCAAAGAAAATTCAGCACGCGAAAAGTGATGGAAATTCTGCACACAAAAAGTAACAAATATTCAGGACACAAAAAGCGACGAAATTACAGGACGCGAAATGCAACGAAATTTCAGGATGCGAAAAGCAACGAAATTTCCGCACACGAAATATGACAATAAATCAGCACTCAAGCGACGAATCTTCAGGATGGGAAATTTAACGAAAATCCAGCAAGTGAAAACGACGAAAATTGAGCACATTAAAATGAAAATTCAGGATACGAAAGATGACAAAAATTCAAAACGACAAAAGTGACGCAAATTCAGGACACGAAAAGCAACGAAAATTCAGGATGTGAAAAGCGACAAAAAATGAGAAAAGCGACGAAATTTCAGCACACGAAAAGCGCCGAAAATTCTGCACACAAAAGGCAACGAAAATTCAGCCCATGAAAAGTGCCGAAAATTCAGCACACGAAAAGAGACAAACTTTCAGCATGAGAAAAGCGATGAAAATTCAGCACGCATAAAGTGACGAAATTTCAACACGCGAAAATTTTTAAGGGGTTGGACAGGCTAGATGCAGGAAGATGTTCCCGATGTTGGGGAAGTCCAGGACAAGGGGTCACAGCTTAAGGATAAGTGGGAAATCCATTAAAACCGAGATGAGGAGAACTGTTTTCACACAGAAACATAGAAACATAGAAATTAGGTGCAGGAGTAGGCCATTCGGCCCTTCGATCCTGCACCGCCATTCAATATGATCATGGCTGATCATCCAACTCAGTATCCCGTACCTGCCTTCTCTCCATACCCCCTGATCCCCTTAGCCACAGGGCCACATCTAACTCCCTCTTAAATATAGCCAATGAACTGGCCTCGACTACCCTCTGTGGCAGAGAGTTCCAGAAATTCACCACTCTCTGTGTGAAAACAGTTCTTCTCATCTCGGTTTTAAAGGATTTCCCCCTTATTCTTGAGCTGTGACCCCTTGTACTGGACTTCCCCAACATCGGAAGCAATCTTCCTGCATCTAGCCTGTCCAACCCCTTAAGAATTTTGTAAGTTTCTATAAGATCCCTTCTCAATCTCCTAAATTCTAGAGAGTATAAACCAAGTCTATCCAGTCTTTCTTCATAAGACAGTCCTGACATCCCATGCATCAGTCTGGTGAACCTTCTCTGCATTCCCTCTATGGCAATAATGTCCTTCCTCAGATTTAGAGACCAAAACTGTACGCAATACTCCAGGTGTGGTCTCACCAAGACCCTGTACAACTGCAGTAGAACCTCCCTGCTCCTATACTCAAATCATTTTGCTATGAAAGTGTGGTGAATCTCTGGAACTCTCTGCCACAGAGAGTAGTTGAGGCCAGTTGAGGCCAGTTCATTGGCTATATTTAAGAGGGAGTTAGATGTGGCCCTTGTGGCCAAGGGGATCAGAGGGTATGGAGAGAAGGCAGGTAAGGGATACTGAGTTGGATGATCAGCCATGATCATATTGAATGGCGGTGCAGGCTCGAAGGGCCGAATGGCCTACTCCTGCACCTAATTTATATGTTTCTATGTTTCTATTAAAAGCGACAAAAATTCAGGATGCGAAAATCAAAGACATTTCACGACGTGAAATGTGACAAAAATTCGGGACGGAAAAAGCGATGAAATTTCAGGAGGTGAAAAGCGACAACATTTCAGCACACGAAAGGCGACGAAAATTGAGCAACCGTAAAGCGACGAACATTCAGCATGTGCAAAGCGACGGAAGTTCAACAAACATAAAGTGACGAAAATTCAGTACGCAAAAGGCGACGATAATTCAAAAAGCCAAAATGAAGAAATTCAGGAGGCGAAAAGCGAGGAACTCACAGGACGTATAAAGCGACAACATTTCAGAACACGAAAAGTGAAGAAATGTCAGAAAAGCAACGAAAACACAGCATGTGAATTCAGCATTTAGAACGAGTGAATTGTTTCATGGGAAGGATGTAGTAGAGAAATGGAGGATATTTAAAGGTGAAATTTTAAGAGTATAAAATCTTTATGTCCTTATTCGGTTGAAAGAAAATAGTAATAACTAGACTAAGTGCATCACACGGGAGGGCTGGTCACTCAACGCTATATTCCACCTCCCCACCTATTCCAATATTGCTGGCCAGTGGGAGCTAGTATGGACGTTGCGCTAGTATGGGCGTTGTGGGCAGAATGGTCTGGTATCCAGAGGGCTAGTATGGACATTGTGGGCAAATTGATTCTTCGGCTGGCAGCTGAGTCACTGAGGGCTGGCAGTACAGTCATTCATACCTGGCAGGCTGGCAGCTGAGAAAGTACAAGAG
>NW_026576412.1:0-47500 GCF_028641065.1 Leucoraja erinaceus | reverse complement strand
TGCAGCCCTGGTGGAAAGAGATTTTTTTTAATTTTAGTATCCACCCCAGCCTGTGTTAGCAACTGTTTCAGCCATCTTGAGATGGTCTGGACCGTCACTCTTGGTGTGGTTGCTACTGGCTGACCAAAATGTGCCTTTTCATTGCCTCTTAGGATATTCGTTTTCTCCATGTATAATGACAGATGTTTTATTATACACAGACGGTCATCTGTTGGGTATGACCTAATTGTACATTGAGGCCTGCTGATTCCTTTTCTGTTCTGCTTACTATCTCATGAATATGAAACGTAATATTTTCTGTTGAGAAAGTCATGTTGTCCAGTCTAGTTTTTGCAGTGACTGTATCCTCTGTGCCGCGACCAATACCATTAGCATGACTGTTTTAATGTTAGTCTGTGTAGGGACAGAACTGTTGCTGGAGACCAATTCCTGAGCATCTTCAGGATTATTCTCACATTCCATATGTGGGAGTATCTGGTTCCCCTCATAGGTTTTGTACCAGTGGGTGAGTTCGAACAGTGTAATGGTCTGTCCCCTGCCATAGGTAAGTCGATAGGGTACTTCTGGCGCAGTTGAAGGCACTGTAACTAAGCCCCTCCTCATAGTGGAGGCCAGCCAAATATTCCAGAACAGATGAGATGTTCATGTCTCTGATTCCATGTTTGATACCACTGGAAACCATGGTTGTGTAGGCCAATCGGGTACTACCAATACCAGATACAGAGTCTTGTTGTATCTCCTTAATACCCGACTGATGAGGCAGCAAAGGAGGGAATGCGTAAATAAACAATTTCCCCCCCCCCCCCCCCCCCCCCTCCCCCCCCCCCAATGCAGCGAAAATGCATCTGTCGCCGCTGCCCCAGGGTCTGGTTCCTGTGTAACATAACTTGATAACTGGGACCTGGTGTCTGCCACTGAATTTAGTTGTCCTGGTAGATAAGTGGTTGATATCCAAATATCTCTCTGGATACACCATTGCCAATTTGTATAGCCAGATTGTCACATGATGTCGATTTGTTTCCACCCTGTGGTTAATGTATGTTACCACGGTGCTATTGGTATTGGTGGCTCCGCACCCAAGTGTACTGGCATCAGTTTGTAGTACCATGGAAAGGTTACTGACAATGCTTGGATAGGAACAAGGCCAGATGTTATCCATCCACCATTTTAGTTCCATTTTAGCTTGATTGGTAGTTTCACAGATCTGTCAAAGTGACCTGCATAATTTAGAGCGCTTGTATTTAGCTCTCTGTATGTTTTGGTAATGTAGAGGTCCAATTGTGTGGCTGGAAAGGCAGCCATCATTATGCCAATTACTTTAGCTACCAATCTGATGGATGGTTTGCTGATGTCAGTGAGGTTATTATAAGCCTCTATTAAGTCTCTAGCCTTTCCCTTTAGGCAGAGTCACCGACATGTGAACTGAGTCAATGGTGAAACATAGGGAGTCCATAGTAGTGGAAGACGTTAGTTTAGATTTAACTGGATGAAATGAATCCCAGTTCCCCAAATAACTTTTTCGTGGCTGTTACAGTTTGTTTGGCCAATTCCAAAGTTTTGCCCACAATGAGTATGTCATCTAAATATGCCATGACCATGTGGATATGTTTCCGTAGAAACGCTAGGGCTGGTTTCAAATTTTTTGTGAACAGCCTGGGCTGATGATAACCCATTTGGCAGTACTTTATACTGACAGAGTTGTCCCATCCAGTTGAATTTTAAGTAACATCTGTGGTCACCTCGTATAGGCACTGAATAGTAAGCCTCTTTTAAAATCGATGCTGGCCATTGAAGTAACCTTTGGGAATTAATTGTTAAGCAGTAACAAAGGTATCTATTTTTGTCAGATCATTGATGATGCTATGAAACACATTCTGTAAATGGGCTGGATGGGTTGGAGTTTGTAAAATGTGTGCAGGATAGTTTTTTGCAGCAATACATAGAGGTACCTACTAGAGGAGGGGCAGTGCTGGACCTCCTGTTAGGAAATGAGACGGGACAGGTGGCGGAGGTATGGGTTGGGGAGCACTTCGGGTCCAGTGATCACAATACCATTAGTTTCAATATAATTATGGAGAGGGTCAGAACTGGACCTAGGGTTGAGATTTTTGATTGGAGAAAGGCTAACTTTGATGAGATGCGAGATGATTTAAAAGGAGTGACTGGTACATTTTGTTTTATGGGAAAGATGTAGAAGAGAAATGGAGGACATTTAAAGGGGACATGTTAACAGTACAGAATCTTTATGTTCCTGTTCGGTTGAAAGGAAACAGTAAAAATTGGAAAGAGCCCTGGTTTTCAAGGGAAATTGGACATCTTGTTCGGAAAAAGAGGGAGATCTACAATAATTATAGGCAGCATGAAGTAAATGAGGTGCTTGAGGAGTATAAGGAATGTAAAAAGAATCTTAAGAAAGAAATTAGAAAAGCTAAAAGAAGATATGAGGTTGCTTTGGCAAGTAAGGTGAAAGTAAATCCAAAGGGTTTCTACAGCTATATTAATAGCAAAAGGATAATGAGGGATAAAATTGGTCCATTGGAGAGACAGAGTGGACAGCTATCTGCAGAGCCAAAGGAAATGGGGTGATATTGAACAATTCTTTTTCTTCGGTATTCACCAAGGAGAAGGATATTGAATTATGTAAGGTAAGGGAAACGAGTAGAGTAGCTATGGATACTATGAGGTTCAAAGTAAAAGAAGTACTGACACTTTTGAAAAATATAAAAGTGGATAAGTCTCCAGGTCTCCAGTTCTCCAGTCTACACCTTGGCAGGACAAATCAAAATAGGATGTACATGGTAAATGGTAGTGAATTGAAGAATACAGTTGAACAAAGGGATCTGGGATTAACCGTGCATAGTTCCTTGTAGGTGGAATCTCATATAGATAGGGTGGTAAAGAAAGCTTTTGGTATGCTAGCCTTTATAAATCAGAGCATTGAGTATAGAAGATGGGATGTTATGTTAAAATTGTACAAGGCATTGATGAGACCAAATCTGGAGTATGGTGTACAATTTTGGTCACCAAATTATAGGAAGGATGTCAACAAAATAGAGAGAGTACAGAGGAGATTTACTAGAATGTTGCCTGGGTTTCAACAACTAAGTTGCAGAGATAGGTTGAATAAGTTAGGTCTTTATTCTCTGGAGCGTAGAAGGTTAAGGGGGGACTTGATAGAGGTCTTTAAAATGATGAGAGGGATAGACAGAGTTGATGTGGACAAGGTTTTCCCTTTGAGAATAGGGATGATTCAAACGGGAGGACATCACTTCAGAATTAAGGGACACAAGTTTAGGGGTAATATGAGGGGGAACTTCTTTACTCAGAGAGTGGTAGCGGTGTGGAATGAGCTTCCAGTGGAAATGGTGGAGGCAGGTTCATTGGTATCATTTAAAAATAAATTGGATAGGCATATGGATGAGAAGGGAATGGAGGGTTATGGTATGGGTGCAGGCAGGTGGGACTAAGGGGAAAAAGTTGTTCGGCACGGACTTGTAGGGCCGAGATGGCCTGTTTCCGTGCTGTAATTGTTATATGGTTATATGGTTATATGACCATCATCTTTTTTGTTTTTGATAGATATATTGGACACGAATTGTAATGGTTCGTGTTGAGTTTTCTCAATTACACATTTCATGTGAAGCCGCTTCAGTTCAGCTTGCGCTTTTGATTTCCCTTTATCAGAAAGCACGAACATTATGTTCGGTATATGTTGAACTGGAGGGCTGTACTTGTGTATAAACTCTGTTGTATATCCCTGGATACTGCTGAAGATGTAGATATCGGTTGTTATCATGCTCCATGCATTCAGAAAAGAGTGTAATCTCCACCCAATCTCCGTGCCCACTGTTTGTAGGGAACCAGACCCACCTACCTCCATAGTTACCAGTGACAGGTTTACCTTTTTGTACGTTATTCGCGGTTTGGTTTGCATTGGAGGTCCCGCATCTTCCAAGAAGGCCGGCCTGGGCCATGGCCTCCTGCACACTTGTCTTTTCTTCTGCGGGCCCCTCTTCCAGGTCAGCCGAGAACTGACCCGCAGTGCTCCCCTCTGATGGGGTAGAAGCACTGTGCAGCCCTCAAAGAGGTACTGCTGTGGGTTTATCATAGGGCCCACAGTGACCCGACTCCATCTCCCAGAGTCTATCACGTTGGAGCAAAGCTCCATACACCGGTACTTCCCGCTCCAGCGCTCTCGGGCGCTGGCCGCCCGCGGTTATTCAAAGTCGGACTCCTCTGAGTCCACGACCTTGTTTGTTTTGTGTCTAGCCTTTCCACCCCGGCCGCGTGGATCTGGCCGGTGCGGAGGCGACATCGGGAACAGCTGATCCCACTACGGGTGATCCAAGTGCCGCTGGCTGCTGCTGGCTGCCCGCTGCTCCACGGTCCTCCTTATCCAGCTTTGTCCTTACTGTCCTTCCGTGGAGTGGATATGGCCGGTGTCGAGGACATCTGGCACAGCTGATCCCATCTAGCCCACCAGCTTTGTCGCAGCCCGTTGTTTCTGCTCCTGCAATCAGCATGGTAAATACAAAACAGACCGCAGCTCTTACCTGCAGGTCCAAGTTAAAATCGTTGCTACGGGTGAACGTCGTTCCACCCCGTCTGCTGCCGTTATTGACTGGTCAAAAGTCAACGGCCCCATTTGAATAGTCTCCCGCCCGGCCGTGGTGTTTTGGCCGGCGCGGGACCAAATGTCGGCACTGCTCTTCCCATTACGGGAGACTAACGTGCCTTTGGCTGCTGCTGCCGGCTGCCTGCGATTCCGCTGTCTTCCCTAGTCAGCTTCACTAGCAGCACTTGTGGACACTCCTTTGTCCAGCTTCCCCTCCTGTACAGACCCAGCGCGGGGAAACGTTGGTTTTGCTCCCTCTCCCGCCCGGCCCGGTGCGGGAGCGAGTCGGGAGCGAAAGTCGGGCACACCCATTACGGGAGATTAGCGTGCCTTTGGTTGCTGCTGCCGGCTGCCGGCTGCCCGCGAATCCGCGGTCCTCCCCAGCCAGCTTTAGTAGCAGCATCCGTGGACACTCCATTGTCCAGCTTCCCCTCCTGTGGAAAAACCCGAGCGCGGGGAAACATTAGTTTTGCTCCCTCTCCCGCCCGGCCCGGTGCGGGAGAGAGTCGGAGTGAAAATCGGGCACAGCTTTTCCCATTACGGGAGATTAACGTGCCTTTGGCTCCTGCCTTTAGTTGCTGCTGCCGGCTGCTCGCGACTCCGCGGTCCTCCCCAGCCAGCTTCACTAGCAGCATTTGTGACACCACTTTGTCCAGCTTCCCTTCCTGTGGAAAAAAACATGCGCGGGGAAAGATTAGTTTTTGCTTCCCTCTCCCGCCCGGCCGGGCCCGGTGCGGGAGCGAGTCGGGAACGAAAGTCGGGCACAGCTGTTCCCATTACGGGAGTTTATCGTGCCTTTAGGCTGCTGCTGCCGGTTGCCCGCAACTCCGCGGTTCTCCCCCGCCAGTTTTCCCGCAGCCTTCATGGATCCGGTCCATGTTTCCACCTAAAGGTGAGTGGAAAGGAACGCAGAGTCTTCTCACCTGCTGTTCCCGACTTTCAAATTCTGGAACGCAGAGTCTTCTTACCTGCTGTTCCTGGTTTTCAAATTTTGCCGCTAGGGGAACGTCGTTCCCCTTGCTGTGACTTGTTGCAATGCGTGTAGCGATATGACACGCATGCGTCCTGGCGGGCTTCTTCACATAGTCACTCACATGACTACGAAGTAAAATTCAGTGCTACCCCACAGCGTGTCATTACATCAGTACTAGCCGCACTGTGTCACTCCAGCACGACAATCCCACAGTGTCTCATTCCAATAGAACTACCCCACGGTGTGCCACTCCATCAGTCCTATTTCACAGTGTCATTCCAGCAGTGCTGCCCCACCGTGTCTCTTACATCAGTACTACCCCACAAAATGTTAGTCCATCTGTACTACCCCACAGTGTGTCAGTCGATCAGTGCAACCCACAATTTGTCACATCATCAGTACCAGCCCATATTTTGTCACTTCACGTGTACTACCACCACAGCGTGTCACTACATCAGTATCATCACAGTGTGATCCTCCATCAGTACCACCACAGCGTGTCACTCCATCAGTATCACCACAGTGTGTCACTCCATCAGTACCACCACAGTGTGTCACTTCATCAGTATCACCACAGTGTGTCACTCCATCAGTATCACCACAGTGTGTCACTTCATCAGTAACACCACAGTGAGTCACTGCGCCAATGCTGCCCCATTATATCCCTCCAGCAGTACTATCTCACTGTGTGGCACTCCATCGGTACTAGTGGACGGAGAGAGGGTAAACCAGAGAGAGGAATAGAGAGCGTAGGATTGAGAGTAACAGTTCAGAGAGACTGACAGCAGTAAGGATGGAAAGAGAGGAGGGAGAGGTGCTGCATCATTCGCCGTTTAATTTAGGTTTAGGTTTAGGTTTCGGACAATTGTGAGGCGGCAATGTTTTTGTTCTCTGAGTTTCGTGAGACTTTGGGTCGTTCCATCTCAGAGGTGATGAAGGCAGAGAATGTTATTGTCCCATGGTATAGTCAGATCTATTGCAGGCAAGCAGGGAGTAAATGATTACCGGGGTCAGCGGGAGTGTGGGCTTTAGGTCACAGTCAGTGAAGCCGCGATCATATTGAGTGGTGAAGCAGGGTGGACGGGGAAGGGGGGGGGGGGGGTCCGAAGCGTTAGTCCGAAGTGTTGAACTAATTCCTCAACCTGTGGACAAAGGTCGACCAGTCCAGTCCACCTTCAAACTAGACACCAGAAGCCCTCAAGGGATCCCTCGAATTTTGCATTGCCTTGCTAAGTGAAGTGGATAAAGGAAATTAGACAAACAACATGAGGTGGAGAGTTGAATCGGATTGAGTTTGAAACAATATCCCATTTGCTGGAACATTGCCGCCCGCCGCTCCCAATTTCCATCCCTCAGTATCTATCGCCACAATTCCCAGTCTTTGGAGTTTCTCAATCAATTCCCTGAATAAATCACAACCTGTCTCAGCGGGGATTTCACTCGGCTGATGTCATCTGTTTGTGAATCATTTCAAAATCTCTATTTTTAAACTCTGTTGAACATCACTGTCCCGGTGGAGACGGAAAATGGTATAAAATCTCCAGCAATGTTCTGCCTCCGCATTTGATGCCGAGGCATTACCGGCACCGCACCGGAAAACAAAGCTTGGCAAAGAAAATGCTCAGGGAAAAACTGGATCAATATTTCAGTGTGGAGAAAATCGTGTACGTGATCATTGCTGCAGTTGGAGTCCCTGGTAAGTGAGTGAGCAGAACAATTCAAGTTTATAACTCAGTGCGTTAAATGTTGCTGACCTGATTCTGATCGTGTTACAAGTTCCCAACTAATGATCGTTGTACAAGAATATGTGAATAACCTCAATCCTGTTAGTGACATATTTTTGAAATGACGACATGATTTTTGTTCTTTTCAGACAGCTGAAACTAACACTCTTTTTCACTCACTGCTGCCGGCACACACTAGAATGTTTTAAAATGTGAAATCTGTCTGAGTTATTGCTCAGATTGAACACCCGCTCCCGTGGACATGGCTCACTGTGGAGTCTGTTGTTCAATAATTGAATTGAGCTCCTGAACCGCGGACCTACCGGCGAGTGAACTCACTGTGGAATTAGTCCATTGACGGAGCCACTATGCTGCCGGATTCTACGTTGTCTCTGCCTGCCCTATGGAACCCTCCTGGTCCCCATCAGATGCCGAGTTCTCGGAGCCCTGGTTGAACACGGCCGGTCACGGTTAAGTCTGTGAAAACGGCCCCATCACAGACTGTGAGCAGGGGTAAATATAGAGAAGTACATTCCGCCTTTTGAAGTGAGTTGCTGCTCGTACCCTCCCCGACCTTTAACCCGCCCGTCGCCATATCTCTTCTCCCCCGAAGCAGGCAGGTCGGGCACAGTCTGAGCCGGGTTTTGCGGCCACGAACCGACGCCAATACTATTGATCTGCAGCTGAAAGACGAACCGGTTTTTAGCCCCGGAGAACGTGTTCAGGAATGTCCGTTCCCTTCTCTTTCCGCAGTGAATTTAGTGTTGATTGTGATCCTGTCCAGGGGAAAGTGCGGCCTCTCCACCTGCACCACTCGCTACCTGGTGGCCATGGCAGCGGCTGATCTACTGGTCCTGATCACCACCGTCATTTTGCATTGGATCCGATATTATTACTTTAATTGGAGTTTCCTGTCCATCTACCCAGTGTGCAGTGTTATCCTTGTACTGATATGTGCAGTCACAGACTGTTCTGTCTGGTTCACCGTCACGTTCACCTTTGATCGGTTTGTCGCCATTTGTTGCCAGAAGCTGAAACCTAAATATTGCACCGGGAAAAATGCGGCAGCGGTTCTGGCAACAGCCGGCGTTCTGCTCTGTCTGAAAAATATTCCCCACTACTTCACACGGAAACCCAGGACAATAATCGAAAATGTCCCGTGGGGCTGTGTCGCGCTGGATAGTTATTACACTGACCCCGGGTGGGTGGCATTTGACTGGTTTGACACGGTTTTAACTCCGTTCCTCCCTTTCGCTGTAATCCTGCTGCTCAACGCTCTGACAGTCCGGCACATTTTAATGGCCAGTCGGGTCCGTAAGGGGATGAGGGGTGAGAGCAAGGGGGAGAACCGCAGTGACCCGGAGATGGAGAGAAGGAGGAGGTCTGTGGTTTTACTCTTCACCATCTCCGGCAGCTTCATCCTCCTGTGGCTGACGCTGGTTGTAGAATTCGTCTATCATCAGATCAAAGGAATTGGAAATGATCGTAATGATCCTCAATGGATCTTTAAAAACGTCGGGACTTTGCTCAGTAATCTCAGCTGCTGCACGAACACATGTATTTACGCGGTGATCCAGTCCAAGTTCAGGGACGAAATGAAGAGCGCGATGAAATATTCGCTCACCTCAGTGCTTCGGCTCATTAATAAATGACCGCAATGAGCGCATCCATCACATCCATCTGCCTCGGCTGCAGTTCTCTCCGCACAGGGCTTCGGCTCCTGACATTCACCGCCGCAGCCATGAGGGAGGAGGAGCTGTCCAAAGTTGACGGGAAAGATACCCTAGCACGGATGATAGTGTGACAACAATGGCAAGTATTTATGGAATAAATACAGAAGGTATTTATCCGGATCAGTTCATTCCAAAGCGGAAGAAAGATTCAAAGGGGTTTAAGGGGCGACCGTGGCTGACAAGGGAAGTCAGGGACAATATGAAAATAAAATAGAAGTACAACGTAGCAAAGATGAGCACGAAGCCAGGGGATTGGGTAATGTTTAAAGAGCAACAGAATATAACTAAAACGGCATTACGTGGAAAATTATTGGGTTGGAAAGTAGCTTGCCAAGAATATAATGCAGCATCTCAAAATCTTATTTAGGTATGTGAAAAGGAAAACATTAGTTAAGACCAAAGTTGGACCCCTCAAGAATGAAAAATGTAAATTTATTATGGAGAACAAGGAAATGGTAGATGGGTTGAACAGGTACTTTGGATCCGTCTTCACTAAGTAGGCCACAAGCAATCTTCCTCGTGTGCTAGTGGCCAGAGGATCTGCGTTGACGGAGAAACTGAAGGAAATACACAATAGGCAAGAAATGGTGTTGAGTAGACTGATGGGACTGAAGCCTGATAAATCCCTAGGGCCTGAAGGTCTGCATCCCAGGATACTAAAGGACGTGGCTCTAGAAATGGTGGATGCATTGGTGATCATTGTCGAATGTTCTATAGATTCAGGGTCAGTTCATTTTGATTAGGGGGTAGCCAATGTTACTCCACTTTTTAAGAAGGGCGGAAGAGAGAAAATAGAGAATTACCAATTACCTGACAACAGAAGTGGGGAAGATGCTGGAGTCAATCATAAAAATGAAATAGTGGCACAATCGGATAGCAGTAACGGTCCAAGTCAGCATAAAATTACGTAGGGGAAATCATGCATGACTAATCTTCTGGATTTTTTTGACGATGTAATTAGGTGGACATGGGAGAGCAAGTGGATGTAGTGTACCTATACATTCAGAACGCATTTGATAACGTCCCACATAGCAGTTTAGTGGTAAAATTAGGGCACATGGTATTGGGGGTAGAGTATTGACATGGATAGAAAATTGGTTGGCAGATAGGAAACAAAGAATAGGGATAAACGGGTCCCTTTCAGAATGGCAGTCAGTGACTAGTGTGGTACCGCAAGGCTCGCTGCTGGGACCGCAGCTATTACAATGTATACTAGACTAAGTGGGACCCGTTGGGTTCCAGCTTCACACGGGAGGGCTGGTCACCTTACGCAATCTTCCACCTCTCCATCAATTCCAATATTGCTGGCCAGTGGGGCGGGCGGTAGGGGGTGGGGCTTTCTGCTCCGCTAGTATGGGTGTTGTGGGCTAAAGGGACTGGTTTCCAGAGAGTTAGTATGGACATTGTGGGCCAAATGGATTATTGGGCTGGCAGCTCAGTTCAGGTAGTACAGTACAGTCAATCAGGCCTAGCCGTCTGGCAGATGTGAAACAGCCAGAAATTCTGCCCAAACAGGTGGCAGACACTGTGAGAGAGAAGGGGGAGAGGGGAGACTGATTGTATTATTGGTCTGGCAGTTCAGTGAGTCATGGCTGGTGGGCTGGCAGTTCACTTACTCATGGCTGGTGGGCTGGCAGTGCACTCACTCACGGCTGGTCGGCTGGCAGTTCAGTCACTTCCAGCTGGTGAGCTGGCAGTTCACTTAACAATGGCTGGTGGGCTGGCAGTGCAGTAACACGCGGCTGGTATTGTGGCAGTTCATTCAGTCATCCCTCCTGTTGGTAAAAAGAGACAATTTAAATATTCAGAGATTGAGCGGTCAAATTTTAAGAAGGAAAATCTGAGCATTTATCTAAGAAGTCATCATTCAACGAAGCACGTTTTTAATGACAACTTTCTTGGACGATGTTCCATACTTCATGAAAACTTTGACATTTCCCTTCAACTTTCCTCGGCTAAGACACACATAGATCAACACCTTCTGCATTGTTTTTCCTTGTGCTTTATGGATCGTCTTACACACTCTCACAGACTCACACACACACAGACTCTACCACACACACACACACACACACACACACACACACACAGACTATCGGACACACACACAGACTCACGCACACATACTATCAGACAAACACACACAGACACAGACGGACACACACACTGACAGACTCACACACAGACACACACACACACAGAGACTATCAGACACACACACAGACTCACGCACAGACTCTCAGACACACACACACAGACACAGACGGACACACACACACACAGACACACACAGACACACACACAAATAGACACACGCACACACACAGACACACACACAAATAGACACACGCACACACACAGCCACACACACACAGACAGACACACACAGGCACAGCCACACACAGACTCGCACACACTCACTGAAACACACACACGTACACACACACACAGACTTACACACTCACTCACACATACACGTACACATACACACACTCGCTCACACACGTACATACACACAGACTCACACACACACACACGTACTCACACACGCGCACACACACAGACACACCCGGAGACACACACAGACACACACAGACACACACAAACACAAACACACACACAGCCAGACCCACACACACAAACTTACACACACCGACTCACACACGTACACACACAGACGTACACAGGCAGACACAAATACTCACACTCACACACACACTCACTCACACACAAACACACACACACAGACTCACACACACTCACACACAGAAACACACACATAAACACACAGACAGGGCTTCCGGTGGTTCCATGGAGCAGTAAGGGCGCTGCATTGGGCTCCGCTCCCGTTAATATCGCGAAAAGGCTGTTTTGGAAGACAGGATCGATTTAAAAACACTCATCGGAGCTGTTCGACGTCGCGTAAGTGATGTTATCAGAAATCGCCACGAAAAAAAGAGATTAACGGCAGTTTTAAATGAGAAAAAAAAAACTTTCCCAGAGACCTGCAAGACCTGCTACAAGAAGCCATCTTATAGAACTCGGCAAAACTCTGCAAACAGCAGCAGAAACCTCGGAAGAAGACGCTGATTCTCAAAGGTTACCCTCTGAAATGGTTTCGAAGGTGAGGCTGATGGAACAAATGGAACAATCGGTAAGAGCTTCAGTTACTAAAGACATTTGTCAAATGATACTGGATTGAAACGTCGCACTGGAGGAATATCTGTATCTAAAAATTAAACATGGTAATGATGAAGTGATTGAGCAATTTGCTACACTAAAGCAACGTATTAAATAAGTTGAGGAGGAGTTAACCAGAAATCAAGCGGGTTGAAAGAGTCTGCAATGAGAAGTTTGATTATATACTCAAGGCCACTCAACAGTATGACACGGTTATGGAAGAAATGGATGCTGCAACGAGTGAGATGTCTTAGGAGATAAAGAGACTGAGCGAGGCAAAATAGGCTGCTGGGGGCAACTTGCTAAAATGACTGACAAATGCTTGGACTTGGAAGCGAGATCGAGAAGGCAGAAGTTAAGAATTGTTGGAGTAAAGGAAGGGAGGGATGCTGGAAAGCACCTCCGAGAGTTTGCTGCTAACTTAATTTTACTTCGGAGTCACGTGAGTGACTACGTGAAGAAGCCCGCTCAGTGCGCAGGCGCGGCATTTACGCCCAGCAGTTGCAACAGCGGCGGCAGCTGGAGTCAGGCTCTCCAGCTGCGCTTTAAAACGGACCGTCAGGTAAGTAGACGGTGCGTTGGGACTAACCGGAGGAGAGTTGGCGTTAGTGTTTTGCAGTGCAAAAATGTCTCAACGCAGGAAGCTCTCACAAAGAACTGCCCGCGCTCTAACTCCACCAGAGGAGCGACCAATTCCAGCGGGGCAGCAACCGGCGGCAGCACCGCTCGCTGAGCGATTTGCTATCCCTGAGACTGAGCCTGACCCAGTCACGCCAGAGCCTGCACGGCGGGCTGGGAAAGCAACCCGAAAAACAAATCGGCCGGTCGACTCCGACTCGTCGGAGGGGGAAATGTCCTCTCCAAAACGGAGGAGAGACAGCCGCCTGAGCTGCATTCAGCAGCTCCTAGAGGAGATGGTCTACCGGAAACAGCAGCGCTCCCGGGCAGACAGGACAGGCGCCTCCTCCATAGTGTCGAGTCCGGCACTTCCCTTTGCTACCTCAGATCAAGAACTGGAGGCTAGCATTGGTGACCAGGGCAGGGCTGGTCTGGAAAAGGGGCAGGCGGAAGGAATCGGGAGTATGCAGGGTGTGCAGGAACAGGAACAGCTGCTGGGTGTTGTGGACCGCTTTGTAGCAACCCCACGGGCTGGAGCACCTCTGGAGCCGAGGATGGCGGCTAGCATAAACCACCTGTCTAATAAGCCTCTACAGGAGAAGGTGCTCGCCCAAGTACTAGAAGAACACACAGCGCCAGACAACTGTGAGGCCCTTAAGGTCAAGAGCCTCAACAGTCAAATCTGGGGAAATGTGGGGGGCCCTATACGGGCACAAGAGATAAAGCTACAGCGGATCCTTAGGCTCCTGACGTCGGCCATCACAGCCTTTGCTCGTTGCGTGGAGACTACGGAGATGAGTACACACCAGCAGGATGTGCTGGCGTTGATGTGTACAACCCAATTTGAGTTAAACAACCTCCGGAGGGAAAACATAAGACCTGCCCTCAACCCAAAATTTGCTGGCTTGTGCAAAGCTCCAGCTACGGAGGCAGATTCGTTATTGTTTGGGAACGACCTCAACAAACAGCTGAAGGATATGGTATGGAAGAGGCATCCAAAACCTTCGGCCTCATGAGGGCAGGCCCCGCGACGAGCAAACCACGAACAACTCTGATACCCAAGCGGCAGCACACCACGGCATCCACCAGTCGACGTCTGGAACATGGGACTGGTGAAAGCTTGGGGCCGCAATATCCCCAAAGACCTTTTTTAGGTCAGGGCCCGCCGCGGACCCCCTGGAAAATGCGCCTCCCCCCAACATCGCCAGCACGTCGACAGAACAAACCTTTAAGAAAAAAGAAATCACAAAGTCGTCAATAACCATGGAGGTAGGTGGATCTGGTTCCTACCAGCATACAGAGAATAAGGGTGCCTTACTAACAGGGGGAAGGTTACACTTATTTAAAAAAGCATGGGGAATGATCACTAATGATAAATATATACTCAATAGCATTGGAGGATATAAAATTGAATTTATTTCAAAAACACCGCCAGTTCAACACTGGCCCGAAAGGGTATTTTTTCCCTCCAAAAAAGAACAACAGGAGGGACAAGCTGAACTGGTCAGACTTATAAATAAAGGGGTCATAGAAAAGACCAAACATGAGCCCTTGGAATTTGTTTCCAACATATTTACAAAAACTAAAAAAGATGGTGGATGTCGCATCATCATTGACTTAACATCCCTAAATAATTTTGTTAAGTATATACATTTCAAAATGGAAACATTTGTGACTGCTAGACAACTGATTTCCAAAGGATACTATATGGCAAGCATTGATCTCAAAGATGCTTACTATCTGGTACCCATACATAAGGATTATAGCAGATACCTTAAATTTATCTGGATGGGGCAGCTGTGGCAGTATAAAGCACTGCCTAATGGGCTCACGTCAGCCCCAAGATTATTCACTAAAATATTAAAACCAGCCATGGCAACATTAAGGAAACAAAATCATATAGTCATGGCATATTTGGACGACATCCTCATAGTTGGGAAAACTATGGAATTGGCTGTAGCAGCAGTATCAGCTACTAAACAGCTCCTAGAAACGCTAGGGTTCGTCTTACATCCAGATAAATCCAAGTTAAATCCATCCTCTATAATGGACTACCTGGGTTTCACAATTAACTCAGTCCAAATGACTATTACCCTGCCAAGGGAAAAGATGATTGCATTAGTACAATCATGCAATAACTTAAAAATTAACAAAAAAACAACTATTCGACAAGTAGCAGCAGTAATTGGGAAAATGGTAGCAGCATTTCCGGCTATCCAATTTGGACCTTTGCATTATCAAAATTTACAAAGAGCAAAGGTGAAGGCACTAAAACAACATAAAGGTCATTATGACCGGGTCATGATTTTACCCCCTGAAGCAATATCAGAGCTACAGTGGTGGATACAAAATATTTGGCATAGTTGTAGTCCTATTATTATTACTAATGCTACTTTAGTTCTCCAAACAGATGCCAGTGCTAAAGGCTGGGGAGCAACTAACTCCATATCCAGCACAGGTGGTAGATGGACTAACTTAGAATCATCGTTACTATCTACACTGGGCATTAATTATTTGGAAATGTTGGGCGCCTTTTATGGTTTAAAAGCATATGTATCCAATATGCAGCACTTGCATGTTCGATTACAAATAGACAATACTACGGTGATGGCTTACATTAACCATATGGGCGGCATAAAATCTTTATCATGCGACAAATTGGTCAATACGATTTGGCAATGGTGTGTCGAAAGACATATTTGGCTTTCAGCTACCTATCTACCAGGTAAGCTAAACACAGTGGCGGAAACCAGGTCACGCAAATTCAATGACAACATCGAATGGATGTTAAATCCTAAAGCATTTGCTAAAATTGTAAAGCAATATGGAAAGCCAGATATCGATTTATTTGCATCAAGACTAAATCACCAGTTAACTACGTATGTCGCTTGGGAACCAGATCCAGAGGCAGCAGCGGTAGATGCCTTCACGCTGGATTGGGGAAAGTTCTTTTTCTATGCCTTTCCTCTCTTCTGCCTCATCAGTCGGGTACTTCGCAAAATCCAGATGGACTCAGCCTCTGGAATTTTGGTGGTACCCGACTGGCCTACACAGCCATGGTTCCCAGTACTTCATGACATGGTGGTGGAATCACCAATGGTGTTTCCCAGTCATCCAGGTTTATTGATTCACCCAGTGTCAGGCATAAGCCATCCATGCCATCAAGACATTAAACTCCTGGGTTGCAGATTCTAAACCGACCCTATCTGGACCTGGGATTATCGCAACAAACCATCACCACCATGTCAGCATCCCTGAGAACATCTACAAAGAGGCAGTACCTAACCAACATCAAAAATGGGAGAAGTACTGCCAAGAAACAGGGACTTCTTACGAAACAGCCACAGTAGCCAATGTTCTCGAGTTCCTGGCCTACTTACATCACCATGAGGATATGAGCTACAGTGCCATCAACACGGCACGTAGTGCCCTCTCCAATTACCTCAAACCTGCAGGACATCAGCCTATGGGGTCCCATCCGCTGGTGGTTAAACTGATGAGGGGCATATATAACATCAAGCCCCCCAAGCCCAGATATACTCAAATTTGGGACATCAGTGTTGTTCTGACATACCTCCGGGACAGACCACCAGCAAGATCCCTCAGCCTTGAGCAATTAACATTAAAAACGCTCATGCTTATGGCACTAGTATCTGCACAGAGGGTCCAGTCGTTACACAAACTTCGACTGGACAGCATGGAAACAACGCCAGACCAGGTAACATTCACTCTACTAGGTCTGATAAAACAAAGCAGGCCAGGAACATCCAACGCGCTAGTGGTATTCCGGGCCTACCCACCAGAGCCACGATTGTGTGTGGTGACCCACCTCAAACAGTACATTGACACAACCCATAACATCCGAGGAAGTGAAAGAGCCTTATGGGTCAGCCACAAAAAACCACATGGCAGAGTAACAAGCCAGACCATTTCAAGATGGTTAAAACAGGTATTGGAAACTGCTGGGATAGATATTAATGTTTACAAATCTCATTCCACCAGGGCAGCATCCACATCAACGGCAGCAAGGATGGATGTGCCTATTGACCTCATCCTGAACAAAGCAGGATGGTCGAGGGAATCCACATTCCGAACGTTCTATGATAAGCCTTTGGTGAAGCCTGATTTGTTTGCAGCGAGAATATTAGAAGCTGCAAATATTTAATTTAAAGTCCGGGGGAGCTATTTTGTTTTTGTTATTGTTAATAAATACCGTTTTGTTTTTGAAAACAGATTCATTGGTTGATTACAATAACACTTCCTTCCTCAAGAGCTTTCGGCAGTGAGTGAGTAAAACTGTTACACGGTTTGAAATCACAGAGCTTTGAAATCTTCACGAAGTCACTCACGTGACTCCGAAGTAAAATAGTAAGATTAAACGAGAACTTACCAGTTTGAAGTTTGATCTGTATTTTATGAGGAGTTACGATGAGGGATTACGTGCCGTCCGCTCCCACCCTCATTACATGGATCAAACTGATAAATTGATGTCTCTTTATTCTTTACTATGTTACTTCAAATACTTGTGTCTGTCTGTGATTCCACACCGCTGCTTGGAAGCATGCCGCGCCTGCGCCCTGAGCGGGCTTCTTCACGTAATCCCTCATCGTAACTCCTCATAAAATACAGATCAAACTTCAAACTGGTAAGTTCTCGTTTAATCTTACTATTAACTTCCATTTTGCAATTCAGCCAGATGATGTCTATCTTTGACTTGTTATCTGAAGGGAATGTGTGATTTATGGGATCTTTGAGCTTTTGAGTAGAGCTGCAATTGAGGAAGGAGTAGTGAGATATCAAATGATCGCACACTCGTCAAGTTACACAGAGATCATATAGAGAAGGAACAAAGCCCGTTGCACACTGTGAAGTACATCCCACAGTACCACGGTGGAACTTTGTGTTACACAATGGTCCTATAGACAGGGAACAAATCCCGTTCTCCACACACTGTGAAGTACATCCCACAGTACCACGGTGCGGTGGAGCTTTCTGTTCAAATGAAGTTTTGGAAATCACTCAATGGAAATGAACGGCAAACATGAAATTATATCTGGAGCGCTAATTTTAATTCCACGGTAACCACAGAGACACAATGTTTGATACACAGAGGAGACTGGGATGATTTCGACAGAAACATGATTAGGTTCGAGATTGTTAATCATTCACATTGCGTCTGCGGTTGTATTCGCTCTCCGCAATTCACCCGATCCTGCAGTGATAATGTAAGGCGGGAAATCACCCAGTGAAAGGGCACTGAATTGAAACATTGACCGGCACAGCTGCTGCTCCACTTACTGATGGGTTACCTTTAACATTTAGCATTTTCACTATCCACTGTTACTTTGTATGTTCCATCATTTCAGCTGGAACCCGAGCATGGGACATAATGGACACAACACAACGTGACTGTGCTCGATATTAACCAATGCAAACACCGAGAAGTTGCCGATCTCACCGTTTAATCCTGTAAAATGCGATGTTCAAAGCGACACAGCAAAATGTTTCGTGCCTTATTAATCCCTCGGCAGAATGCAATCACAGAACTTGAAATTAAAAGAGGGAGTGTCGAGTTTCAGCCGGATTCATAAATATGCACAGCGTAAACGACAGCTCTCATTACTTACCCGGAACACCGAGAATAGCCAGGATCGGGTAGTATACCTTTTCGATCTCATATATGATTCTGACAATCCATATTACGTCCATGTCCTTGTCACCGCTTATCCTCCAATGGCATCTAGATTAATGCCTTACTTGATTATGAAATGGCTCATTGGAAAGGTTCCCTTATTTGAAGGAAAGGAATTATCCCCGCGGGGCAGTTGTGTGTCATTAGTTCCATGTTGATCACAGTCCCTGAGCAAACTATTCTTCACAGAGTTGCATAATATTGTGAAGGACGTACCACGTGCCTATCCAGGTCGTGCTCCACAACGCTGAACAAATGTTCGGCCACTTCGGAGTACCGCACAAGTATTCATCCGCCATCGCGATTTCTGCAAACCGTTCATCTCCAGACCTTTGTCGATTGGATTTTATCTGTCAAATTTAAAGCAAATCCTAAATATCTACATCGAACGTTGCGCCACAACCCCTCTATTTTTCTTTGCATGTTTGCTTTCGCCACCATTATTTGTCCATGAAAAACTTTCCACATTCACAGCTCCACCACAAGCGGTTCTTTAAATGCCCGTTCGCTGATTTGCCTTGCCTCAACATTGCCTTGCCTCATCATTGCCTTGCCTCAACATTGCCTTGCCTCAACATTGCATTGCCTCAACATTGCCTTGCCTCAACATTGCCTTGCCTCAACATTGCCTTGCCTCAACATTGCCTTGCCTCAACATTGCCTTGCCTCATTGCCTTGCCTCAACATTGCATTGCCTCAACATTGCCTTGCCTCAACATTGCCTTGCCTCAACATTGCCTTGCCTCAACATTGCCTTGCCTCAACATTGCCTTGCCTCAACATTGCCTTGCCTCAACATTGCCTTGCCTCAACATTGCCTTGCCTCAACATTGCCTTGCCTCAACATTGCATTGCCTCAACATTGCCTTGCCTCAACATTGCCTTGCCTCAACATTGCCTTGCCTCAACATTGCCTTGCCTCAACATTGCCTTGCCTCAACATTGCCTTGCCTCAACATTGCCTTGCCTCAACATTGCCTTGCCTCAACATTGCCTTGCCTCAACATTGCCTTGCCTCAACATTGCCTTGCCTCAACATTGCCTTGCCTCATATACTTGGTCAGACTATATTGTTGAAGTTAAACGTGTTCTCCATTGATATTTTGAAATAATATTTAACAATGACTAACTCGCGAGATTATTCCATTATGTCCCCGCCCGTAGTGCCTAACAGGCATAGAGTCATAGAGTGATACAGCGTGGAAACAGGCCCTTCGGCCCACACCAGCCAACTTGTCCCCACTACTAGTCCCACCTGCCCACGATCGGTCCATATCTATTTAAATCTACCCTGTCCATGTACCTGTCTCTATGTTTGGTAAACATTGGGAAACTCATTGCCTCGAATACCTCCTCTGGCAGCTTGTCCAATACAACCACCCTTTGTGTGAAAATGTACCCCTTAGATTTCTATTAAATCGTTTCGCATTCACCATAAACCTATGTCCTCTAATTCTTCATTCGCCGACTACCATATCAATTCATCTACCATATCAATTCCTATCCCGATTTTATACACCTCAATAAGAATATCCCTCATCCTCTTGCGCTCCATGGAATAGAGTCTTATCCTACTCACCCTCTCTCTGTAGCTAGTCCTGGCAACATACTTGTAAATCGTCTATGTACCCTGGTCAGCTAAACAATATCCTTCCTATAAGATGATATATGAATACATTATTTAAATGCTGCCTCACTCACGACTTATTCAACTGCAACAGACCTGCCAACTTGTATACTCAATTCCCTGACTGATGAAGGCCAATGTGCCAATGCTTTTTCGATCACTTTGTCTGCGATTGCAGCTTCGGGAACCATGCACCGGCACTCCTACATCCCTCAGCTCCACAACATTCCCCTAAGCCCTACCATTCACTGTGTAGGTCCTGCCCATGTTAGACTTCCCAAAATGCAACACTTCACATTTCTCTGGATTAAATTCTATCAACCATTCCTCAGCCCATCTGACCAATTGATTAAGACTTATGTGACTTTGCCAGCTTTACCTTGCATTAAACATTATTCCCTTATCGTGTATGTATACAGTGTAAATGGATCGATTGTAATCATGTATTGTCTTTCTGCTGACTGGTTGGCATGCTACAAATGTTGTTTATTTTACGTCCGTACATGTGACAATAAAGTAAACAGAGCTGAACTGAAGATCCGGCTGCAATTGTTCCAAATATTCTCACTATCTGCAAAACTATCCACGTTTGTATCATCAGCAAGCTTGCTAATCTAGCCACGAATGTTCTCATCCAAATCATGGATACACATTACAAACAGTAACGGGGGCCAGTTACGGACATTCCACCATTACCCTCTGCTACCTTTCACTAAGCCAGTTTGCTACCCATAAGTGGTGACACAGTTAATTTCGCCTTGAATCGGTGACGCCATGGCTTGTCTGGAGAGATGAGTTGTCATTCCAAATCGTCATGCGGGATATACCAATAGAAATTAATTGGTTTCAAATCGAAAGAGTCTGAATTTAATCGGAAGCTCGTCGCCGTGCAGGGAAGCGTCACTTATTCTCCAGCATTCCCACCAACTGACGTATTCTAGAATATTACTGTCAATGACAAGCAACGTCTCAGCAATGATTTTAAGCCATTTATTCCATGGCTTTTGACTGCGCCCTTCACTCAAATATAAATGACTGCGCCCTTCACTCAAATATAAATCATAGTCACATGATGTGTTCACAACCCCGATCACTATATGTCCCGTCATCGATCAAGGGCCCTCAGACAACATTCGTTTCAACATGCCACGCATTACCATTAGCTCCTCCAGGTGCAACACCCAAGTCTTTCAAATGCCGGATTAACTCTGGGGATACGGGTGGGGGATGAGTCTGTGTATGTGTGTGTGATTGAGTCTGTGTGTGTGCGTGTGGGTGTGTGTGTGTGTGTGTGTGTGTGTGTGTGTGTGAGTGTGTGTGTGTGTGTGTGTGTGTGTGTGTGTGTGTGTGTGTGTGTGTGTGTGTGTGTGTGTGAAATAATTTCGTATTTCGTAGTTCAGAGCTTATTTGTTAAGTTTAATAGCGTGATGGCTGTCAGGAGGAAGCTTTTCCTCAATTAGATTTTACCGTTACCCTTACTCCAGAAGTCAGGCATCAGTCAGTCCACAATCCGTGAGAGTCAGTCAGTCTAAAGGACATGAGTTAATCCCAAGGCGGTGAGTGTGTCCACAGGTCTTGAGTAAATCGCTCACTGCCCCCTTTCCTCCACTGACATCCCGCACCTGAGATGCTGCCCTCCGCTTGACTATAGGATGCACCCCCTACTGAAGCCGCCCTCATCCCCTGCATGAGCCCCCCCCCCTTCTCATCAGCTCACGAGAACCCCCACCTGAAGCTGTGCCCCTCCCTTGGCTGCACGATGTTTACCACTCCCCACCCCACCCTGACAGCCCCTACCTCAAAAAAATGTTTTGCACAAAATCTTCAGAGTTCATTAACAACTGAAATTGTCTTTAGGCTGCTTTTTCAACATCATGTTAGGAAATGTTAGTGGTCAAGGTGATGTGGCTATTGCTGTTGTATCCTCTAGGATAGCAGCTACTTTTCTGCCTGATGGAAGAACAACACATTCTCGATTCAAGATACCCATCCAAGTGGCCGAGGATACATTGTGCAACATCGAGAAGAACTAAGACGGCACATTTCACGAGGCAAGTGAAAGTCAATGTTTGGGATGAATGTCCAATGATTAGGAGAGAATGCTTTGAATTTGTGGACAGAACTCTTCCAGATGTCTTCAGCAACACCAAGCATGTTGGTGCCCCCCTCCTCCTGCCACTACAGGCCTCAGTGACTGAGCTGCCAGCCCAAAAATCCATTCCGCCCACAAACTCCATACTAGCCCTCTGGAAACCAGTACCTTTGGCCCAACATACTAGCTCAACAGAAATATGAAGGGAAATGTCAAATTTTCCTAAAGGATGGAACATCGCCCAAGAATGTTGTCATTAATAGCGTGCTTCGTTGAATGATGACTTCTGAGATATTCTCAGATTTTCCTTCTTAAAATTTGACCGCTGACTTTCTCTATATTAAAATTGTCTCTTTTTATCAACAGGAAATAGTCATCAAGAGGCAGTGAACAGCAGAACACAACAAGACGCAACAAGACACAACAAGTAAAAATTTAATAAATCTCATCTTTAAAATTTAAATTGTTCTTATACTTTAAGAGTCATTCACATTTTAAACTTTAATAAAACCTTTTTGCACTTTTAATGCCGTGTGTTATTCATCACAATAGAACCTAATAGGCAGGAATGGCTGCTCTGTGGGAGAGCCACTAAGAGTGCATGGGGGGGGAGGTTGTTTGGAGATGCACTGAATGTGTGAGTGGGAGGGGAATGGCAAGGAGCAGAGTGGGGGGGGGGGGGGGTGAAGGTAGGCGGCGTGACTGAGTGAACTGCTAGTGTACCAGGCGTGAGCGACTGCACTGCCAGCCCACGATTCGCGAGTTAGTGACCTGCCAACCCACCAGCTGTAAGTGACTGAACTGCCAACCCAATAATCTATTCAGTCCACCCTCTTTCCCCCTTCTCTCTTACATTCTGTCACCTGTCTTGGGCAGAATTTCTGGCAGTTTCTCAGCCGCCAGCCTGCCAGGCCTCAGTGACTGAGCTGCCAGCCCTCAGTGACTGTGATGTCAGCCCGAAAATACATTTGGTCCACAAACTAGCCCACTGGAAACCAGTACCTTCGGCCCACAACAATCATACTAGCGCAACAGAATGCGCCCCCACTGACCAGCAATATTGGAATTGGTGGAGAGGTGGAATATTGTGTTGGGTGTCCAGCCCTCCCGTGTGATGCTGGGACTCAACGGGTCCCACTTAGCCTAGTGCTATATACAACAAGGGTGACAACATGGGATGAGCAGTATCCAACTAAATGCCCCGTATTTGTAACGAAGCTACTGTTGGAGACAATATGTGATGGAGCGGTAAAATAAGGGGGACATCGGTGAAGAGTATCGCAGCTATTAGAGCGTCCGCTCCATGAACCTATAGACCCTGGTTCAGTCCTAACCCCGCCTGCTGGCTTGTGCATCTTTCTCTCTGTGACCACATTGTTTAGCCCGAAAGATTCCGTTACCTTCCGTTACCACAAGCAACGTGGACGTTGTGCGTCCTCTGTGAATTCCTCCGATTATGCCGCTTAATTTCGATTGTGGGGAGGGGCACTGGGATTAATCCAATGTATGTAGAATATGATCAATGTCAGATTAGTGTAAGTAGATGGTTGATGCTTAGCGCGGTCGCATTGGGTGCCGAACCAGTTTGCGTAATGCATTTCAACAGGTCTAATTCCAATATTTGATTATGATATTTTAAAAGCTCCGATTTTCATCATTTTTCAGTGTTTAATGAAACTTATCAGTCGAGCAAGGGGATACGTTAACACAGTCAATAATTGCTTTCTAAACATCGTCTGTGTCACGGCATATATGCACGTGTTTGTGCAACTGCTAAGTAATTGAAGCATAAATCCTATTTCCGATACAAATGTAGGAAGGTAAAGAGCATAATATCCAAAAGAACACATCCGTCTATTTATCACGTACAATGACATTATCAACCATAACAGAATGAAATTTCCGGAGATTAATAGCAACAATATCACGGATTTCCTTCGATTTACCATTTCGGGATCACTGGAGCTCTTCGCATTTTTCTGGTTCTTAGTCTCCTGCGGGCTCTGCTGGCCACCACAATGTGTCTAACTGTTAAAGCATTGAGCAGCAGAATCAATACAAATGGGACACCGGGGGTGAGAAGATAATGAAGAAACTCAATCGCTGTCCAGGTCAGTGAAACCATAACACGTACTTCCACATAGCAAAACCAGGGAGTATTCGCCAAGCTGTAGGAAGCTGTGTACATAAAATACCAGAAAACATTCTTTACAATGCTGAGTGCACTCACCGTGCCCAGAACAACAGACGCTGTTTTCTCGGTGCAATATCTATGCTTCAGCTTTTGGCAACAGATGGCAACACATCGGTCAAAGGTGAAGGAGACGGCGAACCACACCGAACAGTCGGTCACTGCGTAAAGCCGAACGGCGTGAATATTACACAGGTAGATGGACTTCACAAATATTATAAGATGAGCAATCGGAATCTGTCTCAATATCAGGTCAAAGATAATGACCAGTAGATCCGCCGCTGCCATGGCCACCAGGTAGCGGGTCACACAGCTGGAGAGACCACACTTTCCTCGACACAGGACCACAATCGTCACCAGGTTCACTGTGATGTAAAAGGAATAATCATAGTTCAAGAACAAGGTGATTGCAAACTCCGCATTATGTTTGTTACATGAGTTAAACGCCGTGAACAAACACACTTTACTTGGATGAAGATCATCAGCGATTTCAACATTACATCTGTGATTCCGGAAGCAAAGAACAAGGTTATGGGTCTCAATGAATAACGTTAATAATACCATATGGGTAATGCACTGAGTAATATAAACATCCATAGCAACAACGCGGTATGTTTATGTTGTGCGAATGCGTGTAGATCACCCCACACATGTGGTTCTGTATCAGACAGGAACCCACAATACATTGTCGTGTGTATCAGATTGGCGTTTACCATGCAGTTGGTAAGTATCGATTAACTTCCATTTTGCAATTCACTCAAATGGTGCCTATCGTTGACGTTATCTGAAGGGAATGTGTGATTTATGGTATATTTGAGCAGGGAGTAGATCTGCAATTGAGGAAGGAGAACTGTGATATCAAACGATTGCACACTTGTCAAGTTACACAGAGATCATTTTAAGATGTAATAAAGCCCGTTGCCTTCACACTGTGAAGTACATCCCACAGTACCACGGTGCGGTGGAACTTTCTGTTACCCAGGGTTCGTTTTTATCATTTAAAAATAAATTGGATAGTTATATGGACGGGAAAGGAATGGAGGGTTATGGTCTGAGCGCAGGTATATGGGACTAGGGGAGAATACGTGTTCAGCACGGACTAGAAGGGTCGAGATGGCCTGTTTAACAACGCCCGTTTTCCTCACACTACGAAGTACATCCCACAGTACCACGGTGTGGGGTGGAACATTCTTTTCAAATGATTTTTTGGAAATCACAAAATCGACCTAAACGGCAAAAATGAAATTATATCTGGAACGCAGATTTTGATTCCACGGCAGCCACAGAGAAGGTCAGTTGATGCAAAGAGGAGACTGGGAAGATTTCGACAGAAACATGATTCGGTTCGAGATGTTTAATCATTCACATTGAGTCTGCAGTTGTAGACGCTCTCCGCAATTCACCCGATCCTGCTGTGATAATGTAAGCCAGGAAATCACCCAGTGAAAGGGCACTGAATTGAAACATTGACCGGCACAGCTGCTGCCCCACTTACTTGTGTTAAACTTAGATGTTTCCTTTAACATTAAGAATTTCCACCATCCACGGTGACTTTGTATGTTCCATCATTTCAGCTGGAACTGGACCATGGGTCATAATGGACGCAACACAACGTGACTGTGCTCGATATTAACCAATGCAAACACCGAGAAGTTGCCGTTCTCACTTCCTTTAATTCTGTAAAATGCGATAATCAACGTGTCTGTCACAGCAAGAATCGCTCGCGCCTCATTAATCCCTCGGCAGAATGCAATTACAGAACTTGAAATTAAAAGAGGGAGTTTCGAGAGACATTCAGCCAGATACTTAACTATTCACATCGTAAACGACAGCTCTCATTACTTACCCGGAACACCGAGAATAGCCAGGATCGGGTAGTAGATCTTTTCGATCTGATATATGACTCTAACAGTCTCATATTCGTCCATCTCCTTGTCACCGCTTATCCTCCAATGGCATCTAGGTGAAAACCTTATTTGATTATGGAATGGCTGAATGGAAAATGTTCCCTTATTTGAAGATAAGGGGATGTCCCTGCGGGGGGGGGGGGGTGTGTCGTCATTAATTCCATGTTGATCAAAGTCGCTGAACAAAGCTCTGGTTGCATAATATTGTGAAGGAAATACCACGTGGTTATTCACGTCATGCTCCACAACGCTGAACAATTGTTCGGGCACTTCGGAGAAAGCAAATATTCACCGCACAAGTGTTCACCCGCCATTGCGATTTCTGCAAACCGTTCATCTCCCATCCTCAACCGATTGGGCTTTATCTGTCAAAGTTGAATCAAATCCTAAATATCTATATATGGAACGTTGCGTATCGAACCCTCTACTTTTTGCGTTTGCTTTTGCCATCTATATTAGTACATGAAACACTTCCCATACTAGTTACAAGAGCTACATTCAAGTGTGCGTTCGCTGTGATAATTAAGCTTTGAGAGGTTCACAGCTCCATCACCAGCGGTTCTTTAAATGCCCGTTCGCTGAATTACCTTCCCTCAACAATGGCAACTCCTACACTGAGAATCATATATTATTTGGTCTGACTATATTGTTAAAGTTATCGTGATCCCCATGGATATTTTGAAATGTTTTTTAACTGACTGACTCACGAGATTCTTCCTTTAAATCGCAGCCAGTAGTGGCTGACAGGCATATAGTCATAGACAGCGTGGAAATAGGCTCTTCGGCCCAACCTGCCCACAACGGCCAACATGTCATCGCTATACTAGTCCCACCTACCCGCGTGATGTCCATATACATCTAAATCTGTACTGTCCATTGTTATATTCTGATCGGCAGAATGCATAACAATTTTCATGCAGGTTGCCTGGATCACGAGAGAGAGTCTTGTTACCCAACATTCCCTGCTTGTATACAACACCACTCATGGACATATACATGAATATGGATGAATACATTATATTGATCTCCTTTAAAAAAATCTAAGTACACAGTTACAAGTTTGTTGTTGTGATACTTGATTTAAACCAGTATTCATGAAATATTAAATGATAAACATAATAATTTTATTTTACATATTTACACATTTTCGCTTTACCTAGACAGTGAATTACTTAACTTACAAACCTATTCTGATTACTGGTTTAGGGATCCTGCCTGATCGTCTAACATTAAGAGGTGTAACAGCTTTAGGTGTTGATTCAACTGCAGTCTTTTTTGGCTCTGTTTTAGTATCCTGACTTTGACCAGAGGGATCAATTTCTTTGTCTGTACTAACTGAACTTTGTGTTTCAATCACAGTGGTCTCTTCCAACTCACTTTCACATAAAGACTCAGGGATTAGGACTTCATGCTCAGTTTTTGTTTAATCTTTGGCTAGAATGATTTGATCAACATGAACACTTTTGTTCCTATCTCCAACTTCAACTAAGCATCTTATTGTTCCACACACTCCCACTATTTTCCCGACATCCCATATTTCGCGACAGGACTGGTTGGGAGGACTGAAAACACGAACCTGATCATCTGGCTTCAAGTACCTCTTCTTTGTGTGGGCGTCAAAATGGTGTTTTTGCTCAACTCTCAAGATCAAATTGTGTTGAACAAGACAGGCGTATTCTTAGCCTTCCCTTCATCAACAGTTCTGCAGGTGAGTAACCTGTTGTTGTGTGTGGTGTTATTCTGTGCTTCAGCAAGAAACTAGCCAAACGATGCCTCATGCTGAGCTTTGAACTACACTGCAAAACCTGTTTCTTTAAAGCATCTTGACAACTCTAACATATCTTTCCGCTGCCCCGTCGAAAGCTGGGTGGAATGCGAGAATACGTGTGTGTTTTTTCCGCTGCATGAACTCTTTAAACCGCTCTGAACGAAACTGAGGCCCGTTATCAGAAACAATTTCTTCCGGTAAACCATGGCATGTAAAAACTCTATAGCACGCTCAGTAGTGGTGCTTGGCCTCATATGCTTAACCTCAAACCATTTGGAATGATATCTACTAGTACCAGAAGGTGATCATTACCCTTTTCACTAAAATCTACACGAACTCTCTGAAAAAGTCTACTTGGCCATGACCAGGGTTACAGTGGTGTTTTTGGTGGTTTACTCCGGCAATTTGGCAGGCGCTACATTTGCTCACCAGTGACTCGATGTCACTGACAATAATAGGCAAATGCACAAAACGTCTGGCAAATGACTTCATGCTTACAATGCCAGGATGTTCGGCATGAAGTTCGTTCCTAAATTTGTTTCTCAAAGACTCTGGTACAACCACTCTGTAACCCCACTTAATGCATTTCTGCACACTTGATAATTCGTGGCGTCGATTACAGAAAGGCGTCACCCCTGAGTTCAGAACTGAGTTCAATCTACTATCGATGTCAGTCCATCTGTTTCATGTCTGTTCATCGACCCACTTCAGCACAGTGTCTTTTTTTTTGTTTCTGCTTCAATTTATGTTGCAGTTACTGGAAAGTCTTAATCTACAACTTTCAGTGTCAAGATTGAGTTCTCACTTCCCTGACACATTGTTGGGTTTTGGAGCATTGACTATTGCTTCAACTTTCGCCATCAAGGGGCGAAATCTGTTGCCATCTCCTTTGAGCAAGGTAGACCACCTTTGACTGTGCAAATGCACATTTACTTTGTCGCAATTTGACATTGTGCCAGTTCAGTCGTGTGAGAACATGCTCAAGAATTTCCAGATGTTCTACCATGCCCCATGTGAATAGATCAATAGGTCATCCTGGTTGCACACACAGTGCGGAATGCCTTGTAACATTTTGTCCATCACAGACTGGAAATGATTTGGGGAATATTTCACACCATAGGGCAGCTTGGTATATGAATACAAGTCCTTATGTGTGTTGATAGCCACCAATTCCTTGTCGACATTGCGTTGGGCATAAGCGTGAGACAAATCCAGTTTAGTGAAGACCCTTACTCCGCTAAGTCCTGAATAAGGATCTTGCGAGGTTGATAACGGATATTGTTCGTCATCAACGGCTTGGTTGATTGTGACTTTGTAATCACCACAGAGTCGGACAGTTTTGTCGGCCTTGGGTACGGCCACAATTGGCGTTGCCCAGTTAATCTGGTCTTTCTTCACGAGTACTCCATTCCGCTCTAACCTGTCGAGTACTTCCTCCACTTGTTGCTTTAGTGCATATGGTACAGGTATTGGTCGACAATACACAGGTTTCATATCTTGCTTAAGTGGAATGTGTGCAGAGTACCCTGTTATTCCCGTGTAACTGTCAGCAAAAATGTTTGCATGTTTGCTTATGACGTTTTCATGACGTGTTTGGCCAATTCGACGCTGAAAATGTTCTTCCAGTCTAACTCTATTCTACTGAGCCAATCCTTTCCAAGAAGGGTTGGTTTATTTCTGTAGCTGACCACTATGATGGGCAGTGTTACTGACTGACTATTATGCTGAACTTTACAGTTCATTTGTTCACAAGTCTCCAAAACTTCGCCCGAGTAGGTTGTCAGCTTGACCTTACTCTCAAACAATGGTGTCTGTGGGAACTTCGTTGTCGTTCAGGACTTTGCTCATGACCGAAAAATCTGCTGCCGTGTCAATAAACATATCGATTAACTGTTCATTAATCAATAGTTTAGTGCGAAATTCCTTGCTTTGGCTGGTTGTAGGCTTATCGTTATTGGTTGCATAAATGGAGTACCAGTTCATTTCCATCTGGGTTCATGTCCAAGTTATGAACTCCTGTCTGGTGTTCTCGCTTGATATCTGCAGATTGTTGGTTTCCTGTTTTATGCTTGGCCCGACATGCTGAGGCGATATGACCTTTCTTCTGTCAGTTATAGCACTTGGCCATTTTGAACTGACACAATTAGGATGAGTGATTACCGTTGCAACGATAACAACTGGCTGAACTCGCCATACTTTGGTCTTGGTTTAGCACCTCTTGGTTTGGCCGTAGTCACTACCTAGTGACTGTAAACGGCCACTGCAGTCCGTGGTGGACAAAACTCGCGAGCATTCTTGGATGCCATCTCCATTGTTGCCAATCTTCCATGCAATCTCGGATGTGAGATCAGGAGTGTTCATTAGTTTGGACTGAATTATTTCATCCACTAGACAGCAAACAAATCTGTCGCGTAGTGCGCATCCGAGAAAGGCTCCAAAGTTACAGTGTAAAGTTAAGTTTTTCAAGCCAACAATGTACTCATTGATTGTCTCATTCTCCTTCTGGTTCTAATGCCGACTTTATAGCTTTCTGCAATTTCCAGTGGCTTTGCGTTGAAGTGCTCCTCTAACATCTTTATAATGTCATTGAATGGCACGTCTTTGCCTTTAAGGGCGCAAGGGGATCCACGAGTGTGCCGTGCACTTCAGGACCGTTCTGCGTGACCACAATCGCTTTCATGCGTTTACAAATGGGCTTATTTGTTTCAGTCACTATCTCGCCTTCACCACTAATCTCCAGTATGTTGTTTGCCGTGAAAAACATGTTTGATCTCTTCATATAGCATCTGAACGGCTCTCGACTCTTGTAAAAAGCGCCAAGGTTACCGACGTAGCCAGTGGACGCTGACAACGTGTCGTTCCCTTTTGAACTCCGTTCAAAAATCCCGATGTCCTGTCTGTTCCGGTGTAACAATTCACCTAAAACGTAGCTGAACAAAGGCTGTTCGGCAGAACTCGACACAAAACATCTTATACAATCCCACGGATGGCATCTTGCCACGTAGACACAACATAGAGATCAAAGATCTTATAGCAGAGCAAGATGGGTTACTCTCACGCAAACGTGTAGTACGCTCATGGGCGGATTCATGGGTGATTATATGACCCATTTTAGCAACCAGCCCCCGCCATCTTGCTTCGTCATCTTGCTTCCGGTCAAAGATCGTATCTTTGTTTCCGCAGCGGGGAAAGGGAGTGCGCGGCCCGGGGAGATGGAGTGTGGGGCCCGGGGAGAGGGAGTGTTGGGCCCGGGGACAGGGAGTGTACAGCCCGGGGAGATGGTGTGTGGGGCCCGGGGAGAGGGAGTGCGCGGCCCGGGGACAGGGAGTGTAGGGCCCGGGGAGATGCAGTGTGGGGCCCGGGGAGATGGAGTGTGGGGCCCGGCGAGCGGGAGTACGCGGCCCGGGGAGAGGGAGAGGGAGTGTGCGGCCCGGGGAGAGGGAGTTTGCGGCCCGGGGAGAGGGGAGTTTGCGGCCCGGGGAAAGGGAGTGTACGGCCCGGGGAGAGGGAGTGCGCGGCCCGGGGAGAAGGAGTGCGCGGCCCGGGGCAGCGGGAGAGGGAGTGCGGGGCCCGGGGATAAGGCCTAGTGTGTGTGAAGTTGCGGGGTGGTTTACAATATTTCTTATTTAATGTCCCATGTCTAGTCTGAAATAAAGTTCATAATTGGATCAGAAGACATATAATTGTGTGTGTTTTATGATTATATACATTTATATCATATTCATGTGTGTGTGTTTATAAACATTATATTCTTTAACAAGAATTAACAGAATTATGAACTGACAGAATTATGAATCTAACCCTATATCACGCACAAAATCTTCCCCCGCAATGTCAATTACCCTGTGAGTCGGGTCGGTTACTACAAAATCAACTCAAACACTGCTTGTGAGCCATTCAAAAAGAAATGAATTAAAATATATTTAAAAATACAATTACCAGAGTCAAATTTTATTCTTGACAAGAAGTATGAACTGACAGAATGATGAATCTATCCCTATATCACAAACACAAACTGTTCATTGATTACACTGCGAGTCGGGTCGGGTCAGGTAGACTCCGGTTACTAAAATGGGCGCGAAAAACTGCCTAGGATCCCCTCGGTAGCGTACTCACGTCAGCCCATTGTATTTAGCAGGAGTAGCCTATCTTGCTCCGCGATAAGATCTTTGATAGAGATAGCCTGACAAACGCTGGATAATTTGTCCAGCTGCTGTTTTAAACTACAGTCCCCTGCATAGAAGTATCTGTGGCCTATCAAGTCCAGCTCGCAAACAACTGCGACACAACTCCGTATTAACTGTTTAAAATCTTAGACAAGACTGCATGTTGCAAAACAGTCCTGCATTGTATTTAAAGGATGAGTTCACAAATTATATCCCATCCTCATCGCACATCTTGTTATAGTCCGAATGGCAGAATGAATAACAACTGACACGCAGGCTGCCTGGATCACGAGAGAGAAGTTTATTGACCAAAGTTCCCTGGTAGTAGACAACAGCAACTCATTGACATAGACATGAATCTGCATGAATACATTACAATAGCGCATGACATTTAATTTGTACTAGGCTAAGTGGGACCCGTTGGCTCCCAGCATCAGACGGGAGGGCTGGTCACCCAACGCAATATTCCACCTCTCCACCAATTTCCAATATTGCTGGCCAATATGTGTTGCTGGGGGGGGGGGGGGGGGGGGGGGGGGGGGGTGGCGGCTTTCTGTTGCGCTAGAATGGGTGTTGTGGCCGAAGGGACTGGTTTCTAGAGGGCTAGTATGGATATAACCCATTATTGGGCTGGCAGCTCAGTCACTGAGGCCAAGCAGCTCAGTCACTGTGGCCTGGCAGTACAGTCATTCGGACCTGCAGACTGGCAGCTGAGAAACTGCCAGAAATTATGCCCAAACAGGTGACAGACTGTGAGAGAGAAGGGGAGAGGATGGACTGAGTCGATTATTGGGCTGGCAGTTCACGTACTCGTGGCCGATGGGCTGGCTGTGCAGTCACTCACGGCTGCTGGGCTGGTAGTTCACTTACTCACGGTTGGTGGGCTGGCAGTGTGCAGTTCACTCACTGATGGTGGGCTGGCAGTGGCAGTTCAGGGGCTGGGGATTCACTGATAGCTGGTGGGCTGGCAGTTCACTTACTCACAGCTGGTGGGCTGGCAATGCAGTCACTCACGGCTGGTGGGCTGGCAGTGCAGTCACTGACAGCTGGTGTGCTGGCAGTTCACTTACTCACAGCTGGTGAGCTGGCAATGCAGTCACTCACGGCTGGTGGGCTGGCAGTTCAGTTACTCACAGCTGATGTGCTGGCAGTATCCTAAACACAATCGCAAACCGTACGAGTGTTTGAATTATATTTTACTCAGATGCAAGCCAAGGAATGGCATGATTGTTAACTGTTAATTGGACATATTCAACCTCAGCAAATTGACAATATCCTATTGAAAGGGTCAGGACATTAAGCTGTCAGGACATTTTATTATTTGCCAAAATATACATCTCAATATCATAATGATAGAAAACTTACTTTTCCACACACCACTCGTAAGTCTGGAGATGTTTTCAATTATATGTTTAGCTTCAGAAGCGTTTACTTTTTGTATGTAAAATCCCACTTCAGAACCATGGACGATTTTTAAATTCTACAACCAGATTAATCTCTTCTACAACTTTTTAAATACCGAAGGAATAAAGTAAAAACACAAATAATGCCTTACTGTTGATGACATGTAGTGAGCAAACGCGATAATTCCCAATACTTTCAATCTCGATATCTGCACGGCCAATGTTCGCCAAGCACTTTAGCTGTTGTAGTCTCTTCAGCTCTCGCTTCTCTTTACCTTCATTTCTCTTCACGTGTGGAATTCTGAAGTAGGATAGATGTCTCTCACGGTTACCCTGATTACCACAATTATTCACAGCGCAAACAAAATCACCATTTTTGCGGTTTTTAACAGGTAGAAAAGTACGTGTTTCGTGTATTAACAACATATACCGGAATCTGCGATGTCCACCAGATGGATTGAGCGGTTCCAGTCGTCAAACCCTTTCACCCGGAGACCTTATGTGCAACCCCCTATGCACACACACAGGCTCTCAGATACACACTCACTCACACACAGACACAGACTCACTCACACACAAATAATAGAAACATGTCAAGTAACTTCAGAACTTGGTGAACATACAGTGTGTAAACCGAATTATTCAAACTTTTAAAGCCTCCTGTCGAGGCTGCTGCTGAAGCAAAAAAGTGCTTGCAACAACGTCCAACAAACGCACTCACCGTAAACAGAGCAGTAAGCTCTCTTGAATTATTGACGTCTTCACTCTCTTGACGTCTTCACTCTGTGCCTTCTGCACTCAGCGCCATTTCTACCAGGAGCCTCAGCGCCATCTTGCCGCTAACCGGAAATGACGTCAACGGTGCCATCTTGCCACCATCGCTCTATGGCAAGAATGTCTTTCCTCAGATTAGGAGACCAAAACTGTACGCAATACCCCAGATGTGGTCTCACCAAGACCCTGTACAACTGCAATAGAAACTCCCTGCTCCTATACTCATATCATTTTGCAATGAATGCTAACATACCATTCGCTTTCGTCACTGTCTGCTGCACCTGCATGCCTACTTTCAATGGCTGGTGTACCATGACACCCAGGTCTCGTTGCATCACCCCTTTTCCTAATCGGCCACCATTCAGATAATAGTCTACTTTCCTGTTTTTGCCACCAAAATGGACAACCTCACATTTATCCACATTATACTGCATCTGCCATGCATTTGCCCACTCACCCAGCCTATCCAAGTCACCTTGCAGCCTCCTAGCATTCTCCTCACAGCTAACAATGCCCCCCAGCTTCGTGTCTTCCTCAAATTTGGAGATGTTGCATTCAATTCCCTCGTCCAAATTACTCTAGCAGTTTCCCCACTGCCGATGTTAGACTAACTAGTCTGTAATTCCCCGTTTTCTCTACCCCTCCATTATTAAAAAAAAAGTGGGGTTACATTAGCTACCCTCCAATACTCTGGAACTACTCCAGAATCGAAAGCGTTTTGAAACATTATTACTAATGCATTCAATATTTCTGCAGCTACTGCCATAAGCACACTGCGATGCTGCCTATCTGGCCCTGGGGATTTATCGGCCTTTAATCCATTCAATTTTCCTCACACCACATCCCGGCCAACCTGGATTTCACTCAGTTCCTCCGTGTGATTTGACCCCCGGCCCCCTGCTATATCCGGCAGATTATTTATGTCGGCCGTAGTGAAGACAGAACCAAAGTAATTATTCAATTGGTCTGCCATGTCTTTGTTCCCCTTGATCAATTCACCTATTTCTGACTGCATGGGTCCTACATTTGTTTTAACTAATCTTTTTCTCTTCACATATCTATAAAAACGTTTTTATGTTCCCTGCAAGTTTTCACTTTCCTAATTAAGCCCTTTGTCCTCCTCTGCTGGACTCCCAGTCCTCTGGTAGGCTGCTTTTTCTGGCTAGTTTGTTTGCTTCATCTTTTGTTTTGATACTATCCCTGATTTCCCTTGTTATCCACGGATGCACTACCTTCCTGTAGATGACACATGCATGTGACCCTTAATATAGTTACCTCATCACTACTAACCACTCCCCATATCGCAAGTATAATTACAAACTCCCCACCCACATATCGATCTCTAGTTTCCGTGACAGACCACGTACAGCTAGTGCTCTCTGTAATGCCACAGTATGATTAAATGAAGTAAAGTCACAGTGTGTTGATATCACTTCTTTACACTTCCCTGATTTATTCTTTTTCCAAACTGGGATGAACAATTGTTGTAGTTCATCCATATAACCATATAACCATATAACCATATAACAATTACAGCACGGAAACAGGCCATCTCGGCCGTACAAGTCCGTGCCGAACATCTTTTTTCCCTTAGTCCCACCTGCCTGTACTCATACCATAACCCTCCATTCCCTTCTCATCCATATGCCTATCCAATTTATTTTTAAATGTTACCAACGAACCTGCCTCCACCACTTCCACTGGAAGATCATTCCACACCGCTACCACTCTATGAGTAAAGAAGTTCCCCCTCATGTTACCCCTAAACTTATGTCCCTAAATTCTGAAGTCATGTCCCCTTGTTTGAATCTTCCCTATTCTCAAAGGGAAAAGCTGATCCACATCAACTCTGTCTATCCCTCTCATCATTTTAAACACCTATATCAAGTCCCCCCTTAACCTTCTGCGCTCCAGAGAATAAAGACCTAACTTATTTATCCTTTCTCTGTAACTTAGTTGTTGAAACCCAGGCAACATTCTAGTAAATCTCCTCTGTACTCTCTCTATTTTGTTGACATCATTCCTATAATTGGGCGACGAAATTTGTACATCATACTCCAGATTTGGTCTCACCAATGCCTTGTACAATTTTAATATTACATCCCAGCTTCTATATTCAATGCTCTGATTTATAAAGGTTAGCATACCAAAAGCTTTCTTTACCACCCTATCTATATGAGATTCCACCTTCAAGGTACTATGCACGGTTATTTCCAGATCTCTCTGTTCAACTGTATTCTTCAATTCCCTACCATTTACCATGTACGTCCTATTTTGATTCACCTCACATTTATCAGCATTAAACTCCATCTGTCGTCTTTCAGCCCATTCTTCCAAATGGCCTAAATCACTCTGTAGACTTTGGAAATCCTCTTCATTATCCACAACACCCCCTTTCTTGGTATCATCTGCATACTTACTAATCCAATTTACCACACCTTCATCCAGATCATTGATGTACATGACAAACTACAAAGAACCCAACACCGATCCATGAGGCACCCCACTAGTCACCTGCCTCCAACCCGACAAAACAACCATCCACCATTACCGTCTGGCTTCTCCCATTCAGCCACTGTTGAATCCATCTTGCTACTCCTGCATTTGTACCCAACAGTTGAACCTTCTTAACCAACCATCCATGAGGAACCTTGTCAAAGGCCTTACTGAAGTCCATTTAGACAACATCCACTGCTTTGCCCTCGTCAATTTCCCTAGTAACCTCTTCAAAAAAATCAAGAAGATTAGTCAAACATGACCTTCCAGGCACAAATCCATGCTGACTGTTCCTAATCAGACCTTGTTTATCCAGATGCTTATATATGTTATCTCTAAGTATCTTTTCCATTAATTTGCCCACCACTGAAGTCAAACTAACAGGCCTATAATTGCTAGGTTTACTCTTAGAACCCTTTTTACACATTGGAACGACATGCGCAGTACGTGGTAAATGGTAAATGGTAAATGGTACATGGTAAATGGTAAAACGTGGTACATGGTAAATGGTAGGGAATTGAAGAATACAGTTGAACAGAGGGATCTGGGTATAACCGTGCATAGTTCCTTGAAGGTGGAATCTCATATAGATAGGGTGGTAAAGAAAGCTTTTGGTATGCTAGACTTTATAAATCAGAGCATTGAGTATAGAAGCTGGGATGTAATGTTAAAATTATACAAGGCATTGGTGAGACCAAATCTGGAGTATGGTGTACAATTTTGGTCGCCCAATTATAGGAAGGATGTCAACAAAATAGAGAGAGTACAGAGGAGATTTACTAGAATGTTGTCTGGGTTTCAACAACTAAGTTACAGAGATAGGTTGAATAAGTTAGGTCTTTATTCTCTGGAGCGCAGAAGGTTAAGGGGGGACTTGATAGAGGTCTTTAAAATGATGAGCGGGATAGACAGAGTTGATGTGGATCAGCTTTTCCCTTTGAGAATAGGGAAGATTCAAAGAAGAGGACATGACTTCAGAATTAAGGGACAGAAGTTTAGGGGTAATATGAGGGGAAACTTCTTTACTCAGAGAGTGGTAGCGGTGTGGAATGAGCTTCCAGTGGAAGTGGTGGAGGCAGGTTCATTGGTATCGTTTAAAAATAAATTGGATAGGCATATGGATGAGAAGGGAATGGAGGGTTATGGTATGAGTGCAGGCAGGTGGGACTAAGGGGGAACAAATTTGTTCGGCACGGACTTGTAGGGCCGAGATGGCCTGTTTCCGTGCTGTAATTGTTATATGGAATAATTGAAATATTTCTGTCAAAGCCCCGGCTATTTCTACACTAACTTTCCCTAATGTCCTAGGGAATATCCTGTCAGGACCTGGAGACTTATCCACTTTTATATTTTTCAAAAGTGTCATTAATTCGTTTACTTTGAAACTCATGGTATCCATAGCTACTCTACTAGTTTCCCCTTACCTCACATGATTCAATATCCTTCTCCTTGGTTTTCTGCCCCTTAGTGTTTCGCAGCTCTACCCATATCAATTCCACATCCTCCAAGCTAATGTCCTTCTTTTATATTGCGTTAAACTCCTCTCTAACTAGCAACGCTACCCCACCTCCTTTTCCTGGCTCTCTACCCCTCCTGAATATTGCATAATCCCTGGATGTTCAGCTCCCAGCCTTGGTTACCCTGGAGCCATGTCTCCGTGATCCCAACTAGATCATAGTCATTAATAGCTATCTGCAATTTTCAACTCTTCCACCTTATTAAGAATGCTCCATGCATTGAGACACAAAGCCTTCAGGCTTGTTTTTACAAAACCTTACCCCTTATACAATTATGTTGAAAATTGGCCCTTTTTGATTTTTGCCCTATATTTGTCTGCCTGCCACTTTTACTTTTCACCTTGCTACCTGTTGCTTCTACCCTCATTTTACACCCCTCTGTCTCTCCGCTCACACATTTAAGAAACCATTTCCCTTTACCTCCATCCTCGACTATCCCATTTGAAACCACACCCCCCTTATTCAGTTTAAAATGATACCCAGGTCTCGTTGCATCTGCCCTTTTCCTAATCGGCCGTTATTCAGATAATCGTCTACTTTCCTGTTCTTGCCACCAAAGCTGATAACCTCACATTTATCCACATTATACTGTATCTGCCATGCATTTGCCCACTCACCCAACCTATCGAAGTCACCTTGTAGCCTCCTAGCATCCTTCTCACAGCTATCACTGCCCCTAAGCTTCGTGCCATCCGCAAACTTGAAGATGTTGCATTCAATTCCATCGTCCAAATCATTAATGTATATTGTAAATAGCTAGGGTCCCAGCATTGAGCCTTGCAGTACCCCACTAGTCACTGCCTGCCATTCTGAAAAGGACCATTTTACTCCTACTCTTTGCTTCCTGTCTGCCAGCGAGTTCTCTATCCACCTCAATACTGAGCCCCCAATGCCGTGTCGAAAGCCTTCTGAACGTCCAGATATGAAACATCTACTGGTTTCCCTTATCCACTCTACTAGTTGGGATAACACTTTGCAAGGTGACAAAACACATTTTCTGAAACCCCTTTAAAAGCCAAGCCAATTGGGCAAATACTTTGCATGCAACCAACACGTTTTCTGAAAACCACATCGAGGGGACTCACCGTGCAGTGGACGTGCATTCAGTGTTATTCGCAGCTCAGAGAGCAGTGACCCTCTCGCTTCCTCCGCCTCGCAGAGACTGAGTGAGGGACGACACTTTCGGGTTTTATAGTCCCTCCCCGCTGACGCCAGCGGGAGCAGCAGAGAGAATGGCGATTTTTAAAATAAATCATTAATATCTCTCTGATTTTTCATCGATGGGAAAAATCCTCCCGTCCAATCTGGCGGAGGTGGACGCTGAGCGAGGTGGCCAAAAATGTCGGCTGTAAGTGGCTGCATTCCCTCGGAAATCACGAAACAGTTAGTCGAAAGTGGTCAAGATCTTAGTTTTAGTAATATAGGTATTTGTTTATTTGTGATTATTTTGGTACGTCATGCCACGTCCTTCTCAACGATCTATTCGACCCTGCGGAGTACAGCAGACCGGGGAGATCGAGGAGTTCACGTCATATTTCTCTGAATTTGGAGTCGAGGGTCGTTAAGATTGTAATGAAGATTTTGCCACAATGCCTTTCACTAGTTACTACATTAAGCGCAGATGATGGGACGTTATATTACCGTTTACAAGACGTGTGTGAGGCCGCGATTACTTGCAGTTCACACGCCGGCCACTGGATGTCCCCATACTTTAAAACCTCGATATTGCATAACACGCAGGAATTATTCTCCAGGAATAGATCAGTGCATCATAGTTCAGGAATCTGTAACTGATCTTCGAGCAGCTCGCTTCGATTAATAATAAATGTTAATAAATAAAAGGTTCTTTTTAACGAACGTACGAGGCCAGTTCATTGGCTATATTTAAGAGGGAGTTAGATGTGGCCCTTGTTGCTAAGGGGATCAGAGGGTATGGAGAGAAGGCAGGTACGGGATACTGAGTTGGATGATCAGCCATGATCATATTGAATGGCGGTGCAGGCTCGAAGGGCCGAATGGCCAACTCCTGCACCTATTGTCTATGTTTCTATGTTTCTATGTACGCGGGATTCAACTCGTACCCAAACGAGGACAGTCCTTGAAACACAATGTGGGTGACTATCTACATAATCTCAGAGAATCTTACAGTCACACAATAACGATGCTATTTATAGAGTTATAGGCACACCACGAAGGAAGATGTTGCGGAAACAGCAGTCAACGCCACGTAAAATGTCCAACCAATCTAGCCCAACTTGCCCACGATTTCTCCATAGCCTTCCAATCACTTCGATCCATATACTCGTGAAATGTCTCTTACCTTGTAATCGAAACCATCTCTTCAGCTTCCGCTTGCAGCCATTCCACCTCACCACAACTGCCTTTGTAAAAAGTGTTGCCTCTCAGTATCTTCTGAATCTATCCACTCTGGTGTCTTACAGCTTTAGACTGCACAGGCTTCGAAATACGACAGTAACTGTCTACCGTTTCCCTGCCCCCGATGGTGAAATATACCTCTGTAATGTCACCCATCAATCGCATACTGTCCGGTGAAAACGTTGCAACCTGTCCCTGCTCTCCTTAAATCTCAAACTCGACCGCCCCCCGGTAACAGTTTTATGATTCCTACCTGCGCCATTTTTAATTTCATGCATTCCTTCCAATCGCTGAACGACTAGAATTGCGTATTGTAATCCAAGTTTGGTCTCAAATATGATGTGTATAGTTCGGGAGACCACCTGGAATAACAGTTCACTAAGTAACCGACCGGGTAATTCACCTCTACCATCGTGTCGGTGGTCTACATAGTACCCAAAGTCAACGCCAATGTGGCTCTGGACAATTATACTCCGTCATGTACTCTCTGTAAGCACCAGACCCTGATGCCCTGCTCATCATCTGCGGTGACTCCAATCAATCGTACTTTAGGAATGCACTGGAAACTAAAATCAGCATATCCACTACCTCACAATGGGCGTCAACATTCTGGGCGACACCACCATCTATTATATATCCACGTTTCAAGCACAGCAACCGTGTTCTCAAACGCAGGAAGACCAAGGATCTGATTCTGTACTTTGGAGCAGGAAGTATGAGGTCCAACAAACCAGTCTAGAACGACTTGGCGATGGTGGAGAGAGGCAAAAGCTGCAAATTCCTGTGAGTGGAAGTCTTTGAATATCTTTCCTGGATCCAGTACATTGATGCAATTATAGCTCCTCTACTCCCTGAAAAGATTGCGGATATCGGTATGTCGTCGAATATTCTCTTCAACTTCCACAAGTGTACAGTAGAGAGCATGTTGTCTGGTTGCATCACGACATGGGTCGGCGACCCGAATGCCAGGAGCGAAGGAGACTGCAACTTGTGATTAACACTGCCCAATCCATCACGCGGATATCGGTATGTCGTCGAATATTCTCTTCAACTTCCACAAGTGTACAGTAGAGAGCATGTTGTCTGGTTGCATCACGACATGGGTCGGCGACCCGAATGCCAGGAGCGAAGGAGACTGCAACTTGTGATTAACACTGCCCAATCCATCACGGGTACTGACTTCCCCATCATCGAGGAATCTACAACAGTCGGTGCCTAAAACATTGCATCAATGGTCGACAGAGTGCACTTAGGGGTCTGAAATATATTCACATCACCTCCATCCCAATTATTTTGTACACGGCAAACGAGCAGGAAACTGAAAGAAACGGTTCAGAGTCTGAATCCGCACAAACGCAGAGATGTTGAGGTCCCCGTTTGTGGATTGTGTTGAGCAGAACTTCCTTCAAGGCAGCTCATTCCCGCCCATTGTAATTCATACTGAACCAGTGTGGTGTCCAGTCACTTTACCGGGTGGTTTATAACATTTCTACCGAACCAACCCTGTGGACGAACACTCCAAGTACGTATCTTCTTGTTTTTAGGAGATACCGCATGCAAACGGGCTTTTTGGCCCACCGAGTCCGCGCCGATCAGTGAACGCCGTACAGTAGCACAGTCCTACAAACTAGGCTCAACCTGTACGTCTTTGGAGTGGGGGGGGGGGGGGGGGGGGGGGGGGGATACCGCAGCTCCCGGAGATAACACCTGGCGGCGCCTGGAAGAACGTATGAGCTCAGTGCGGATAACATCAATAGTCAGGATCGAACCCGGGTCTCTGCCGTTGTGAGGCAGCAGCTCTACCGCTGCGCCACCATGCCACCGCGCTATTCAATCGTGAAAAGTTGCTGCCTCTCCCACCGTGTTCGGCATACTGTTACATTCTACGCCACATCTTGTGTGGAAAATTGTCCTCGTTTCAATGAATCATCTAATTATCCGCATATTTTGTCTCCCTTTCGACGAACGGTATCGCCCCCGACACATTATACAGAAGATCTGTGATATAAATACTGTATGCAGCGCAGAATGTACTTAGAGTAGGTCGGGCAGTTAACGAATCTGATACCTTGTCCACTTAGGCACATGTTGAGTATACTGACGTGATACAGACACAACGTATACAAGGGCGGCACAGGTACACCGCTGATATTGTTGTTGCCTCACAGCGCACGAGACCGGGCATTTATCCTGACCTCGGGTGCTGTCTGTGGGGAGTTTGTACATTAGCTCTGTGACCGCGCGGGTTTCATCCGGGTGTTGTGGTTTCCTCCCACATCACAAAAATATGCGCGTTTTCAGATTAATTGGACTCTGTGAATTATTCCGATTGTGCAGTGAGTGTGTGAATGCGAACGTGTAGCTGACGTAACCGGATGACCATTGATCGGCCTCGTGGAATCTGCGGGCCTGTGTCCAAGCTGTATCTGTAAACTAAACTAAATTAATAAAATACAATGCAATAACACAATGCCAGCATCACATGGTGTGCTCACGGGGAAAGATTACGGAGAGATCCATCACACAGGGAATGAACGCACCCGGCACATCCTACAAAGTCCGATCATTCAAATGAGACACTGCGGAGAATCTTGGTCTCTCGCCGATTCGCCAATAACTGCTGACTGATTAGTAACAAACTCAAAACAAGAGAAAACGTATTTACAATGTAATTCCAAAATCTGCTTCCACTTCCAACAATTGTTGGATGTTGCCAGGACTAGTGGGTCTTGGCTCAGGGAGAGGTTGAGTAGGCTGGGTCTCTATTCCGTGGAGCGCAGGATGATGAGGGGTGATCTTATAGAGATGTACAAAATCATGATGGGAATAGTTCAGTTATATGCACAGCATCTCTTAAACCATGATGAGGCGAATCGAGGTCCAGCGGATGTAGGTTTAGTAGGTTTATGAGGGATAGCTTTTTCACACAGTTTGGTGGGTGTATGCTACAACCTACCAGAGGAGGTAGTTGAGGCTGGGAATATCCCATCATTTAAAAAGTATATGGACAGGTACATGGATAGATCAGGTTTGAAGTATATGGACCAAATGCAGGCAGGTGGGACGTGTAGCTGGGATATGTTGGCCGGTGTGGGCATGTTGGGCCGAATAGTCTGTTTCTTCGCTGTAGCACTCTATGCTTAAATGCTTCTATGATTGACTTACGAATCGCGACGTATAACTTCGCCTAAATTTGCGAGATCCAATACAGCCGCCGCGTTAAAAAATCCAACCACGTTTTCTGGTGGGACCTTCTGGAAATCTAACTAGGAATCCAGTGAGGAACTGGTTGAGTTCAACAGCCCTGTTATTCCACTACATGTCCACTAGAGGGCTCGCAGGCTTACGCCAGTCTATTCCCTCTGAATCCGGTTAATGTCAGACATGCGCTGCTCACCGTGTGACTGGCCGAGTGTTAGTGTCAGGATCCATCCACTCACCGCGAATTGTCGGACGTATAACAAACGACTCAGTGTGTGATTAATACGATATCAGCACAACGTTTACCCACACACGTTAGTTTGGGACAAATGAGGGTGAGATACATATCAAGGTTGCCATTGACCTGCGGCAATAGAGGTCGATCGGCAGGATGTTGGAATCAAGCAGCTTTTTCAGCAACAAAGGAGGTCGTTTGGTCCCTCGTATGCAAATAGTCCAAAATGTGAATCTTTGCGCTGGTCCGTTGCTTTGCACTTGACAGGAATTCAAGTACACATCTCACTGTTGTTTACACGTGCTAGGCTTCCCTCCTCTCTTCCCTTCTAGGCCAACTAGTTCCCATAAGGTGCCCCTTCATGTGTCAATGTATTTCCTGTTCCTTTTCAATCATTTAATACATTCTCAAAATACCCCCCAATTACTGACACTTTTAGAGTCAAGGAGTCATAGTGATAGACTGTGGAAACAGGCGCTTGGCCCAACTTGGCCCAACCGACCAACATGCTCCAGCTACACAGGTCCCATCTGCCTGCGCTTGGTCCATATCCCTCCAAACCAGACCTATACATGTACTCGTTTAAATGTATCTTAGTTGTTGGGATAGTCCCAGTCTCAGCTGCTTCATGTGGCAACTTGTTCCATACACCCACCACCCTTAGTGTGAAAAAGTCACCCCTCGAAATCCAATTAAATATTTCGCCCTTTATATTGAACCTATGTCCGCTGGTCCTCGTTTCCCCTAACCTGGGCAACAGTGTGAATCTGGCCATCCTATACCTCTCATGAATATCTACACCTCTATAAGGTCACCCGTCATCCTCCTGCGCACCAAGGATAAGGGGGAAATATTTTAAGACCGAGATGAGGAAAACATTTTTCACACAGAGTGGTGAATCCCTGGAATTCTCTGGCACAGAAGGTAGTTGAGGCCAGTTCGTTGGCTATATTTAAGAGGGAGCTAGATGTGGCCCTTGTAGCTAAAGGGATCAGGGGGTATGGAGAGAAGGCAGGTACAGGATACTGAGTTGGATGATCAGCCATGATCATATTGAATGGCGGTACAGGCTCGAAGGGCCGAATGGCCTCTACTCCTGCACCTATTGTCTATGTCACTATGTTTCTATAACGTTTCACCAGTGTAATGTATTCATACATATTCATACATATACGTTAATGCGTTGGTGTTCAAAATAAACAGGGGATGATGGGTAGTAAACCTTTCTTTCGTGATCCAGGCAACCTGAGTGTAATTTGTTACTCATTCTTGCGTCCGGAATATAATACAATTGGCGACGAGGATGGGATAGAATTGTGAACTCATCCTTTAAATACAATGCAGGACTGTTGTGCAACATGCAGTGTTGTTTAACGTTTTCAACAGTAAATAAGGAGTGTGCCGCAGTTGTTTGCGAGCTGGGCACGATAGGCCGCAGACCCTTCTCTGCGGGGGACTGTAGTTTCAAACAGCAGCTGGGCAAATCGTCGATAATTTGTCATGCGCTCTCTATGTTGTGTCTGTGTGGCAAGATATCGTCCTTGGGTTTGTGTAAGATTTTTTTTGTCGAATTGCTCAAGCTGAGCCTTTGTACAGCTAAGTGTTAGGTGAATTGATAAACCGGAACAGGCAGGAAAAAGGGTACATTTAACGGACAAAATAGAAGAGAACGACACGATGCAGCGTCCACGGGCTATATTGGAAACCTTGGCAATGTTGACAAGTGTATAGAGACGTTCAGCTCCCATGTGGAGAGAGCAAACATGTTTTTAACGGCATACAACATAATGGAGTTTAGTGGTGAAGGAGACATAGTGGCTGAAACAAATAAGGCCCTTTGCGAACGCATGACAGCGATTCTGCTCACAGAGATCGGTCCTGAAGTGTACGGCACACTCGTGAATCACCTTGCACCCTTAAAGGCAAAAAGACGTGACAGTCAATGACATTATAAAGAAGTTGCAGGAGCACCTCAACCAAAGCCTCTGGAAATTGCGGAAAGCTATACATTTGTCACTATAAACCAGAAGCTGGATGAGACAATCAATTAGTACATTTTTGCCTTGAAAAACGTGACTTTGCGCTGTAACTTTGGAGCCTTTCTCGGATGCGCACTACGCGACAGATTTGTTTGCGGTCGTCAAGTGGATGAACGAATTCAGTCCAAACTCGTGAACACTCCAGATCTTACAATCGAGAAAGCATGCAAGATTGGCAACAATGGAGATGGCATCAAAGAATGCTCGCGAGTTTCGTCCACCATGGACTGCAGTGGCCGTTTAGAGTCACAAGGCAGTGCCTATGGCCAAAGCAAGAGGTGTTAAACCAAAACCAAAGTATGGCGAGTTCAGCCAGTTGTTATCGTTGCAACGGTAATCACTCATCCCAATGGTATCAGTTCAAAATGGCCAAGTGTTATAACTGCTAGAAAAAAAGGCCATATCACCCCAGCATGTCGGGCCAAACATAACACAGGAAACCAACAAACTACGGTAATCAAGTGACAACACCAGAAATTAGTTCACAACCTGGAGATGAACTCAGATAGAAATGAACTTGGGTTATACACCATTTATGAAAACAAAATAGATTGGCCTACAACCAGCCAATGCAAGGACTTTCGTACGAAACTACTGATGAATGAACAGTTAAAGGATACGTGTATTGACGCGGCAGCAGATTGTTCGGTCATGAGCAAAGACCTGGACCAAACACAGTTCCCACAGACACCATTGTTTGGGAGTAACGTCAAGCTGACAACCTACTCGGGCGACGTTTTGGAGACTTGTGGACAAATGAACTGTAAAGTTCAGCATTATGGTCAGTCAGTAACACTGCCCATCATAGTGGTCAGCTACAGAAATAAACCAACCCTCCTGGGAAAGGATTGGCTGATTATAATAGAGTTAGACTGGAAGAACATCTTCAGAGTCGATTTGTCCAAATAACGCCATGAAAACGGTACAAGCAAACATGCAAACATTTTTTTGCTGACTGGTACATGCAAATAACAGGGTACTATGCACACATTCCACTTAGGCAAGATGTGAAACCTATTTCATTGTCGACCAATACCTGTACCATATGCACTAAAGCAACAAGTGGAGGTAGAACTCGACATATTAGGGCGTAATGGAGTACTCGTGAAGAAAGACCAGATTAACTGGGCAACGTCAATTGTGGCCGTACCCAAGGCCGACAAAACTGTTCGA
>NW_026576411.1:30000-104996 GCF_028641065.1 Leucoraja erinaceus | reverse complement strand
TGTCCACATTGGTGAGAGAGAGAAAGGAGAGAGGGAGATTTCATGTAATCTTTGTTTTGTTTAATTTAAATTTTATCTGTTCATTTCCCCCTCAATATTTCACCCTTTTTCTTCAAGTTTTCCCTCATTTTCACCCTCTAATTTCTCTCATTTTCCCTCTCTTTTCATCCTCAATTTCCTCCTCAATTTCCCCATGATTTTTTCCACTCATTTTTCCTCAGATTTTCTCCTCGTTTTTCACTTTATTTTTTCATTTTCCCCATAATTTATCTCATTTTTTCTCCTCAATTTCCCCCTAATCTTCCCATGGATTTCTCCCTCCCCCCCCAAATATTTTTATATTCTTCAAATTTCTCCTATTTCCCCATTTTTCTAATTTCCCCTCAATTTTCATCTCATTTTCATCAAATTCCTCCTCAAATTCTCTCCATTTCGCCTCATTTCCCCCCCTCATTTCATTTACCCTAATTTCTCCGCATTTTCCCCTCAACATTTCACTCTTTTCCCTTCAAGTTTCCCCCAATTCCCCACTATTTCCCCCTCATTTCTCTCTCTCATCTTCACTCATTTCCCTCTCACTCTCTCAATTTTCACTCTTTTTTCCGGATTTTTTTGCCCATTTACTCCTCGTTTCCCCTCATTCCTCCCTGGATTTCTCTCTTTTCCCCACTCAATATTTCACTCTCTTTTCTTCAATTTCCCCCTCATTTTCCCTCTCTCCGCCCATACAGCGTCACCTGTTGCCGGGGCAGAAGAAGGAATTCTGATTGGACGCCGCCCCCCCATACATCGTCATCTGTTGCCATGGGAGGAAGGGGGCTACTGATTGGCCACCCCACCCCCATACAGCATCATCTGTTGCCATGGGAGGAAGGGGGATACTGATTGGCCGCCAAGACCTACATCGTCACAATGGGCGCCTCCTTTCCCCCGTAAACTCGTCCTCCCATTGGCCGGCGCTGGTCCCGTCTGCGACCTGATTGGTGGTCTTCCACCGACACTGATGTCATCCGTCGCCAAGGTGAAAGCGGCGGCGCCGATTGGTCGCCATCAACCCCGGCGCTAGCGTCATCTGTTGCCAGGGAGGGTTTGAGCAAGCGCCGAAGGGCCTGTTTCCGTGCTGTATCCCCAAACTAAATGAGACTAAACTGTTCAGTTGTCCATAAAGTGTAAAATATGTTTTCATTTTATTTGGAAACTACACTAAAGACATAACAAGAGGAGTTGAGTACAGGAGCAAAGAGGTCCTTCTGCATTTGTACAGGGCCCTGGTGAGTCCACACACGCACGCCCTTCACGCACGCTTCCACTCTGAAGCTAAATGCTGAAGCTAAATGGAAGACACAAATGCTGGAGAAACTCAGCGGGTGAGGCAGCATCTATGGAGCGAAGGAAATAGGCAACGTTTCGGGGCGGGACCCATCTTCAGACGCTGGGGTCAAACTTGCAAATCTGCTCCGAAAGTGAAAACTGCAATTCCTTTAAAATTCATCCCCCTCCCTCCCCTCTCCTCTCTATCTTTCCCTCTCCCTTTCTCTCCCCTTCCATCTCTCTCTCTCTCTCTCTCTCCCCCTCCCTCTCTCTCTCTCCTCTCCCCTCTCTCTCTCTCTCTCTCTCTCTCTCTCCACTCTCCCTCTCCCTCCCTCCCTCTTTTCTCTCTCTCTCTCCCTCCCTCTCTCCCTCTCCTCTCTTTCTCCTCTCCCTCTGCCTCTGTCTGTCTCTCTCTCTCTCTCTCTCTCTCTCTCTCTGCCTCTTTCCATCTCCCTCTCTCTCCTCTCCCTCCTCTCCCCTCCCCTCTCCTCTCTCTCCCCCTCTCCTCTCCTCTATCTTTCCCCCTCTCTCTCTCCCTCCATCTCTCCTTCCCTCCCTCCCACATTCCCCCTCTCTTTCACTTAATTCTTCATTTCTACCTCCATCTCTCCTTTCCGCCCTGTCCCACCTTCCCTCCTCCTTGCCCGCAGCCCACACTCATCCATCTCTTTCCCTCTCTCTATTTCCCTCTCCCTCCCCTCTTTCTCTATGTCTCTTTCACCTCCCCTTCATCACTCTTGCTCCCCTCCCCTCTCCCGTGTCCTCTATCTATCGCTCCCTCTCTTCCCTCTATCTTTCTCTCTACCTCTCTCCTTTCTCTCTCACGGTCTCTCTCTCTCCTCTATTTTTCTCTCTCCTTCTCTCCTTTCTCTCTCTCCCTCTACTCTCCTCTATTTACCCTCTCCCTCTCTCCTTTGTCTCTCTTCCTCTCTGTCTTTCTCTCCCTCTCTCTCTATCTTTCCCTCTCCATCGCTCATGTCTCTCTCTCCCTCTCTCTCTCACTCACTCTCTCCCCTCTCCTCTCCCCTCCTCTCCTGTCGCCCCCTCCCCCTGCTCTCTCTCTTCCCTCCATCTCTTCCCATTTCCACCTTCCCCTTCTCTTTCACCCAAATCCTAATTTTTCACTCAATTCTTCATTTTCACTCAATTCTTCATTTCTCCCCAATTTCTCTTTCCCACCTTCCCTCCCTCCCAACCCTCCCTTCCACCCCCAGCCCACACTCCTCCATCTCTCTCTCATTTCTCTATCTCTCTCTTCCACCTCCCCCTCTATTTCACTCAATTCTTCAATGTTCACTAAATTCTTCATTTCTCCCTCTCTCTCCCTCCCTCACCTCACCTTCCCTCCCGCCCACTCTATGACGTCACCGTTGCATTTCACATCTGAGGCGTTTTGCAAGATTATTGCAATGAATGTAATGCATTTCACATCCCGGGGGGTTGCAATATCACTTCAATGCAACGCATTTGCTGCATTTAACTTTGCAGGAGGGTGCAAAGTTATTCCAATGCGATGCATTTGTCACATTTAACATCTGAGGGTTTTTGCAAGATTAGTGCAAAGCGATTTAATGCATTGAACTTCCGAGTGGGGGGTTGCATTATCACTTGAATGCAACTCATTTGCTGCATTTAATTTTGCGGGAGCATGCAAAGTTATTACAATGCGATGCATTAGTTGCAGTTAACATCTGATCTGTTTCACCTATCTGAACCCTATTCATATGCTGAAGAGAAAAGTGAAGGGGACTAGTCCCCAAAACAAGCATCAGCTTAAAGATGCCTGCAATGCAGGCCTGGCAGAGCATCACCAGAGAAGACACCCAGCAACTGGTGATGTCCATGAATCACAGATTCAAGCAGTCATTGCCTGCAAAGGATATGCAACAAAATACTAGACATGACTACTTTCATTTACAAGGCTATCATGACTACACTTGTTCCCACCCTGCATCCTGTAAGGACTCCATCCCCTACTCACAATTCCTCCGTCAACTTCGCATCTGCTCCCAGGATGAGGTGTTCCACGCCAGGACATCGGTGATGTCCTCTTTCTGCAGGGAACGGGGGTTCCCCTTCCCTTCTATAGATGAGGCTCTCACCATTGTCCCTTCAATTATAAAAGATAAGATAGCCGCACATTTAGACAGCAGTAACAGGATCGGTCCGAGTCAGCATGGATTTACGAAGGGGAAATAATGCTTGACTAATCTTCTGGAATTTTTTGAAGATGTAGAAGAATTACAATTAGAATTTCCTTTATTGTCATTCAGACCTTACGGTCTGAACGAAATTTCGTGTCTGCAGTCATACATACAATAATACAATAACAAACAACAATAAACACAAATTAACATCCACCACAGTGAGTCCTCCAAGCACCTCCTCATTGTGGTGGAGGCAAAAATCTTAGGGCTGCAGTCTCTTCCCTCCTCTTCTCCCTCTGCGCTGAGGCGATACCCCACCGGGTGATGGTACAAACAGTCCCGCGGCTCACCTAACCCCGCAAACGGGCCGGCTCAAACACCGCGGCCCGGGGTGGTCGAAGCTGCCGCCCTCCAGTCCAGCGGACGCAGACACTGGCCCGCGGCTGAACCCCGGACTCAGGTCACCACCGCCAGAACGCCGTCCCAGACACCGGAGCACCGTTCCAGCCCCGAGCCGGATCGCCCTCACGGCAGCGCCGGATCGCCCTCACGGCAGCGCCATACCTCCATCGAGCTGGGCCGCCCCGACGGGAGCGCCACAGCTCCTCACGGGAGCGCCACAGCCCCTCACGGGAGCGACGTTCCAGCCCCGAGCCGGACCGCCCTCACGGGAGCGAGCCCAGGGCAAGTCCTGACTGGCTCTGCCTCCGGAGTCTCGAGGCGCCAGCTCCGCCATTAGGCCTCAGCGCAGACGGAGGCAGAGACAAAAATGTCGCATTCCCCCGAAGGGAGAGACAGCAAACCCTGTTTCAACCCCCCCCCCCCCCCCCCCCCCCCCCCCCCCCCCGCACACACATAAACACAATCTAAAAACGAAAAACTGAACTTGACAAAACAAAAGAAATGGACAAAGGATGTGGGTGTGGGTGGAGTGTACCTAGACTTTGAGAAAGCATTTGATAAGGTCCCACACAGGAGATTAGTGGTCAAAATTATGGCACATGGTATTGGGGGTAGAGTGCTGACATGGATAGAGAAGTGGTTGGCAGACAGGAAACAAAGAGGAGGGATTAACGGGTCCCTTTCAGAATGACAGGCAGTGACTAGTGGGGTACCGCAACGCTCAGTGCTGGGACTGCAGCTATTTACAATATATCTGCTATCTGCACATTCAACTCATCCACCTTATTAGGAATGCTCCTTGCATTGAGACACAAAGCCTTCAAGCTTGTTTTTACAACACTCTTACCCCTTATACAATTATGTTGAAAAGTGGCCCTTTTTGATTTTTGTCCTGGGTTTGTCTGCCTGCCACTTTTACTTTTCACCTTGCTACCTATTGCTTCTACCCTCATTTTACATTCCTCTGTCTCTACGCTCACACATTTAAGAAACCCTTTCCCTTTAACTCCATCCTCCACTATCCCATTCAACACCCCACCCCCCTTATTCAGTTCAAAACCACCCGTGTAGCAGTGGCAAACCTGCCTGCCAGAATGCTGGTCCCCCACCTGTTAAGATGCAATCTGTCCCTTTTGTACAGTTCCCCCTTACCCCAAAACAGATCCCAGTGATCTAACAATCTAAATCCCTGCCCTGTGCACCAGTTCCTCAGCCACACATTCAGGTCCCGTATCTCCCTGTTCCTGCTCTCGCCAGCACGAGGAACTGGAAGCAAACCGGAGATAACAACCCTGGAGTTCCTGCTTTTCAACATTTTTCCGAGCTCTCTGAAGTCACGCTGCAGAATATTCATCCCCTTCTTTCCGACATCGTTTGTGCCGACATGCACTACCACTTCCGGCTGTTCACCTTCGCCCTTGAGGATTTTCTGAACTCTGTCCGTGACATCGTGGAAGGCAGCACACCATCCTCGAATCCCGTCTGTTGCCGCAGAAACCCCTGTCTGTACCTCTCACAATGGAGTCTCCAACTACAATGGCGTTGCCTGACCTTGCCCTCTTTGGTTTTGGCAAACACACCTTTTTTGCTTTGCAAACCAGTCCGCCGCTCAGTGTAAGAACGTCTTCTGCCCCGACAGCTTCTAAGTGGGTGAACTTCTTATGTAAGACCACCGAGGTAAGAACTCACCGGAGAAACCTTACACCCATTGTAACATATTAACTGATAAATTGCCCAATTTACCAATTTACAAACCAAATTCCTCAGCTTTCAGTTGTTTCCCCCCTCTGACTCACTTCAAAATCTCCTCCCACTTGGGCTAGAGCCAATCAGTGTTTTCTCCTGCTGTTCTGTGTTGCTGTTGCTGTTGCTGTTGCTTCCAAATCCACAGGAGCACTGGCAGTATCCTCCACCCTAAAGACAATTTGCAGACTTCCAGTGGCTGCTACGAAGCAGTGAAGGCAGCTGCACTGAGCTCTCCTCCAGACAAATCGCGTTTAAAGTCGACTCCCATGCCAGGATCGAGTTAAAAATTCTTATCAGGTTTGCTGAACGTCAAGGGTACTGACTCCATCAAATGGTACTGGTGGTTTTGGGATTTAAAACGATCTTATCGTAAAAACTGGATGAGAAAGAGAAGAGGTCAGAGAGGACCCAAGAAAACTAAAATCAGTCTCCAGCTCCAAAAAGCTCTGGATGAGCTTGAAACTACCCCTGAACTCACGTTTGAAAGTTTGGAAGAGGAGCTGGAACCTCAACAACCTACAAGCGATATGGCTGCGAGAAGGTATACAAAGGAGAAAGAAATGAAAAGCTGGGAAGAAACGGTAAGAGCTAATATTCTTAAAGACATTACTAAAGATCTTCAGAAGCAATTTGCCAAAATGAATTCTACAATTCAGAATAACTTCTCCACTATGGAGGGCAATCTTTCTAAGAAAATTGATAATAGCTGCGGCGAAGTAAAAGAGCTTTATGTAGCCCTGAATCAGCAGTTTAAAGATTTGGAGTCCAGGACAGCGAAGGAAATGGAAAGTATGCAGAGAGATTATAACAACAAACATGACATCCTGCTGAAGCAATTAACATACACGGAAAAATTGATGGAAGAAATGGAGGGTGAGATGGAACAGATGAGCCAAGAGATAACAGGTCTGAAAAAACAACACGATACGAATTGGGAGTTAACGAATAAACTAAATGAGAAATGTCAAGATTTAGAGGCCAGGTCTAGGAGGCAAAATCTGAGATTAGTAGGCGTTAAAGAGGGTGCTGAACACGACCTTCAAATGCGTGATTTTATTACTAATCTACTTAAAGATGTTTTCAAACTTCCTGAAAAACCAAAGATAGATCTGGCTCATCGAGTGGGTCGCCTCCAAAAACACGATAATGCTAAACCAAGGCAAATTATTGTAAAGTTTCCAGATATTTCAACAGTGGAAACTCTATTAAAGAAGATAAACTATGGAGAAAATTTTACATTCGCTGATAATATCGTAAGATTCTACAGGGATTACCCTCGGGAAATTCTGGCAAAAAGACGCGAGTTTAAAAGGGCAAGCAGTATTTTATATGGACATTCTGTAGTTCGTTATGGCGTGATCTATCCAGCAAAAATGCTAATTACGATTAAGGGCAAGCAACGCTCATTTACCGACCCGGACGCTGCTTGCAAATACGCCGAGGAGATTTTAAACAAAACTCAACCAGGATCAGATTAATTGACATTTTGTCTGGAAACTGTTTTTTCTGTTCAAATTAAAACACTTGAATGCCTCAGACAGTAACCAGACAGTCTTATCTTGCAAGAATGTGCTGTTTAATAACATAGGCCGAACTAATCTTCTGAACTGAAAGCACATATGAAAGCTCAAGGTTGCAAGCACGTCACCGAACCCTGCAGCACGGAGAACTATGAGAATGTCTCCTTTTGAAATGGCCATGATAAGAGGCATCTGTTTCACACTATATGACCTATTATTTACACATATAACTAACTAACTAATTAACCAATTACGCGCAATATACTCAACCAACGTTAAAGGCGTAATGTCCTATACTAACACGATTAACTATATAGCAGGAAGGGTGGGGGAGGTTAGACATATATTTTAATTACTAAATACTAATAATGAATTAACTAACATACAGGTAAATGAAAAGTGTAATTTTTGATGAGGTATTTTAACCCATAATTATTTTTATTTTAATCCAAATCTTCTACCTTCCCTTTTATTTTATTCTATTTTAAACTGTTCAGCGATGACCTGATATGATAACTTTGGTAACAATTAGAGGGAACCGACTAACGTTGGGTCAAATTCTAACAGGGGGATAGGGCCCAGTGCATAATCTCATCGACGGAGGTCAAATTAAAAACAAATCTAGCTACCTTAGGTGGCTTTTTTGTAATTTATCGCTTTTTTGATAAATTACATTCACTTTTTTTGTTTATTCACAATTATGTGTTGTATGACTTAATCATTTTTATGTACACTTTATTTTATGTTTTTCTCTTTCCCTTAATTATGTTTAATAATGTCAGGAGATGTAGAACTACTGTAGAAAGTATGAAGGACAACTCTGGATTCGGGATTCTGAGGTACTTGGTTGCATCACATGAATCATACAGTCTGGTAATAATAGCCAATGCAAGATAATAGTCGAATAAATATCGGAGGTCTCACCTTCTGTAGTTGGAACATCAGAGGTGCGAATGAGCCAATTAAAAGAGGTAAAATTCTGGCACAATTAAAATCATTAAATATGGATATTGCGTTCCTACAAGAGACACATTTGAAACAACAAACTCAGATCAGATTAAGGGCAAATTGGATAGGTCAAACCTATTACTCCTCATTCACCTCTAAAGCAAGAGGCACGGCCATTATAATTCGGAAGGGCATACCTTTTAAATTAAAGAATTCCATATCTGATAAAGAGGGAAGATATGTTATAGTCACAGGAGAAATTTACAATACACCATTAACTATGATAAATATTTACGCGCCTAATTTTGATAACCCACAATTTTTTAGGAAAATAATAGATTTAATCGCAGAGCATAATTTTCAAAATATAATAATGGGGGGAGATTTCAATTGTGTTATAGATCCATACTTAGATAAATCAATAAAGCTAGGGAAGCGTCTTGTTAAAACCAAGACCTGTGAATTTTTAAATACTTATATAAAAAATAATAACATAGCTGATGTTTGGAGAATAGCAAATCCAAGTGGTAGGGAATACTCATTTTATTCATCAGTTCACAAAACTTATTCGCGAATTGACTATTTCTTACTGGACACAAAATTGATCCCGTATACGAATAAACCATCATATCATAATAGTATTATTTCTGATCACTCACCACTGACTTTTATACTTAAAATTGAGGGAATGCCTAGTATAAAGCCTTTTTGGAGGTTCAATGCACACATATTAAATAACCCGCAGGGTTATGAGTATATAAAAGAACAAACAAAACTTTTTTTCGAAATAAATGACACACCGGGTATTTCTGCACCGCTATTATGGGAAACCTTCAAGGCATATATTCGCGGTGTCATAATCTCTTACCAAAGTTTTCAAAATAAGGAAAATAAAAGAGAACTTCAGCGGATAGAACAGAAAATAAAATTACTAGAACTGGACAATGCAACTGACCCAACCACAAATAAACATAATAAGATAACTTTATTGAAATATAAAGTCAATAGAATACTATCGGCTAGAGTAATAAGACTATTCCAAATTACAAAACAAGCACACTTCGAATTTGAGGATAAGCCACATAAACTGCTTGCGAGGCAACTGAAGCAACGAGAAAAGGAAAAAACTATTACAAAAATTAAATCGGACAATGGCGAGTTTCTAACATTGCCTAAGGATATTAATAAGAGGTTTGCCCAATTTTATCATAATTTATACACATCCAAAATAAAGACAGATGTAAGTAAAATTACAATTTTTTTAGATAATTGCAAGCTCCCAAAATTGGATAGTTTAGAACAAGAGCAATTAGGAGCACGGATTACCAGTGAAGAAATAAAACAAATAATAAACTCATTGAAAAATGGGAAGACCCCAGGACCAGATGGCTTTAGTAATGAATTTTATAAAAGATTTCAGGAGTCAATTGTACCAAGATTATTTAATTTATACACGCAGGCTTATACTGAAAATAAACTACCAGAAACCCTAGCAGAAGCAACAATAACGCTTATACCAAAAAAAGATAAAGATTTAGATGAACCTGGTTCTTATAGAGCTATATCACTTCTAAATACGGATCAGAAAATTTTAGCAAAGATTCTAGCTAGAAGGCTAAATAATTATATTAACAATTTAATAAATACGGATCAAACGGGATTTATACCCAAAAGACAATCATTTAATAATTTGAGAAGGCTTTTTAATATAATGTACTCTCATAATGAGGACAATGAAGATATCTCAGTGGTCACGTTGGATGCAGAGAAGGCATTTGATCAAGTAGAATGGCAGTATTTATACAAGGTACTCCAAAAATTTAATATGGGAGAGAATTTTATTAGATGGATTAAACTACTTTATGATAGACCTACGGCAAGAATATTAACTAACAATACGCTATCTCCAAAATTTTACTTATCAAGGGGTAATAGGCAAGGGTATGCCTTATCACCATTGCTATTTGCCCTTATGATAGAACCGCTGGCCGAAAGGATTAGAAATCACCCGAATATTCACAGATATAACAGCAAGGATTCAAAGAATAAAATTTCATTATACGCTGATGATATCCTTTTATATATTACTAATATACAAACGAGTATACCCACCTTATTAACACTAATTGAGGAATTCGGCTCTTTTTCAGGATATAGAATAAATTGGAATAAAAGCGAAATTATGTCTTTAAAACCACAGGATTCGAGACACTTACTAAAATTCCCCTTCAAAATTGCAACAGAAAAATTCAAGTACCTGGGTATTCAAATTACGAGAAGACACAAATCATTATTTAGTGCCAATTTTATACCATTATTAAATAAATTGAATGATACGATTAAATTTTGGAAAACGCTTCCGCTCTCATTGATAGGTAGAATTAACGCTATAAAAATGACTTTCTTACCACAATTAATATATTTGTTTCAAGCGATCCCAATATATATTCCAAAATATTTTTTCAAAAAATTAGATTCCACTATCACTAATTTTATATGGGACTACAGAACACATAGAATTCAACGAAAGCATTTGTGCAAATCTAAAGAAGTTGGGGCTTTATCATTACCTAACTTTATATATTACTACTGGGCAGTGCATATTAAGAACATAATATACTGGCTGGATAGTTCCACTCAGCAGTTGGAGTGGATAAGAATGGAGAAAGAGGAGTGCTATCCGCACGATATAGGAACGATCCTGCTCTCACCGATAAAATTGAATAGTATAATATATAAGAAGAACCCAATTATTCACAATATAATAAGAATTTGGAAACAAATAAAAGTATCCCTGAAATTAAATAATTTATCAGTACTAACCCCACTATTGAACAACCCCGCATTCAAACCTTCTTTCATCGACAACACATATCAACAATGGGATAGACTGGGGATTAGGAAAGTAGGGGATATGTATGAAGTGGGCAAACTGTTATCATTTCAACAATTAAAATTAAAATTTAAATTGAAGGATAATCAATATTTTAAATATATACAGGTATGTGACTTTATGAAGAAATATACACATAGATTTCAAACTATATTTTTAGATCCTTTAGAAGAAGCAATGAATATTAAGGCTGATTCACAAAAATTAATATCATACTTTTATAATAATATATTAAATAGAGAATCACCCTAAACAGAAGCATTAAGGGAAGATTGGGAACAAGAGCTAATGATAAAGATTTCGAAGGATAGATGGGAAAAGTATTTGATGAATACACATAAATGTTCTATTAATGCAAGACATAATTTAATTCAATTCAAATTATTACATAGACTATATTATTCAAAAACGAGGTTGAATAAATTTTACCCAAACGTCTCTCCCAGATGCGATAAATGTTTGTTTCAAAACGCTAATATAACACACTCATTTGTTGGATGTACAAAGTTGAATAAATTTTGGAGTGATATATTTGATATATTTACAAAGATTTTCAAGTCAAAAATAGAACCCAAAACGTAATGGATTATATTTGAAATAATAGGAGAAGATACCAATTTAAATAAAGATCAAAATGTTTTTTTTAATTATGGGTTAATAATTGGAAAGAAATTGATACTTAAATTTTGGAAAAATACAACCACACCAACTGTTAAAATGTGGATTAGGAATATGATGGACATAGCACGCCTTGAAGAAATGAGACTCCGACTAATAGATAAATATGACCAATTCTTAAAGAGTTGGTCTCCTTTCATCGACTTTTTGGAATCATGTGATGCAGCGGTGCCGTAAGGATTGCTGATTTCAGTTCATGACGCAGATAGAGCTACATCTCCGAATACAGATTTGAAAAATTCTCTTTTAAGGGGCCTTCTCTTCTATTTCTACTTTCCTCTTTCTCTCTTCCTTTTTTTTATTTTTTATATACACACTTCACGTTTTTCTACTCTCTACCATCTATTTTTTCACTTTTTCCCCTTTCTATTGCTTTCTTTTTCTTGTTCTGCTTACTTCTTTCTTATAACATAAAACTAGAGGTTGTACATAGAATGGATTACGGTATTACATAGTTGTACCACTGTACTGTTTTGTGCTGTATTAACTTCTAATAAAATAAACATAAAAAAAAAAAAATTAAAAAAAAAAAAACAAAAAACGCTAATATAACACATTCATTTGTAGGATGTACAAAGTTGAATAAATTTTGGAGTGATATATTTGATATATTCACAAAGATTTTCAAGTCAAGAATAGAACCCAAAACGGAATGGATTATATTTGGAATAATAGGAGAAGATACCAATTTAAATAAAGATCAAAATGTTTTTTTAAATTATGGGTTAATAATTGGAAAGAAATTGATACTTAAATTTTGGAAATATACAACCACACCAACTGTTAAAATGTGGATTAGGAATACGATGGACATAGCACACCTTGAAGAAATGAGACTCCGACTAATAGATAAATATGACCAATTCTTAAGGAGTTGGTCTCCTTTCATCGACTTTTTGGAATCATGTGATGCAGCGGTACCGTAAGGATTGCTGATTTCAGTTCATGACGCGGATAGATCTACATCTCCGAATACAGATTTGAAAAATTCTCTTTTAAGGGGCCTTCTCTTCTATTTCTACTTTCCACTTTCTCTCTTCCTTTTTTAAATTTTTTATATACACACTTCACTTTTTCTACTCTCTACCACCTATTTTTCCACTTTTTCCCCTTTCTATTGTTTTCTTTTTCTTGTCCTGCTTACTTCCTTCTTATAACATAAAACTAGAGGTTGTACATAGAATGGATTACGGTATTACATAGTTGGCACCTAAAATTAGGTGCCACTGTACTGTTTTGTGCTGTATTAACTTCTAATAAAATAAACAAAAAACAAACAAAAAAAAAGACAATTTGCAGATGGCAATAAAACTACAATCCTGTATGTCTTTGTGTGTTGTGTGTGTGTGTGGGGGGGGGGGGGGGGGGGGGGGGGGGGAGCACCCGGGGAAATGCCAAGCATCATGGGGAGAACGCACAAACACCGGGCAGGCAGCATCTGTGGTCAGGTTCGAACCCGGGTCTCTGGCTTTGTAAGGCAGCAAATCCACCGTTGAAGTTTGATCTAAACTGAAGATTAATCTAAACCCGAAACGTCACCCGTTCCTTCTCTCCTGAGATTCTGCCTGTCCCGCTTAGTTACTCTAGCAGTTTCTGTCTACCTTCGACGTAAACCAGCATCTGCAGTTCTTTCTGACACAAGTTAACAGTTGGTTGATTGATTCATTTTTACTTTTTACTATGTGCAGCGAAAATCTTTGTTTTGCTAACATACAATGAACAGATATGCAAAGAGTCGCCACGCATAGGGTGCTGACAAAGTTAGAAAATTATTCAAAAGAGTCCCGAATTCCCCCTCTTCCTTCTCTCCTCACTTCTCCCCTCTTTCTTCCCGGTCCCGGTCTGCTCCAGCATGGCTGAAGCAGCGCTCGCCGGAAGTTCCCTTTAAACTCTCTTTCATATGAGTTATGTAAGACCACCGAGGAGAGAACTCACCGGGGAAACCTTACACCCATTGTAATGGTGTTGACCGGGTAACATAAAGTGTACCCGGGTTAATATTACTTTTGCATATAGAAAATAGTTAAATGCTTGGATAGAGTAGATGTGGAGATGGTGTTTCCAGTAGTGTCTGTAACTAGAGGCCATAGACTCCGAATAAAAGCTCGATCATTTAGGGAGGAGATGAGGCAGAATTGCTTTCGTCAGCGGGTTGAGAATCTGTGCAATATTTGCCGCAGAAGGTTGTAGAGGCCTAGTCAATGGACATGTTTCAGGCAGAGTTAGATAGATTCTTGATTATGCGGGGGTCAATCGTTATGGGGTGAAGGCAGGAGAATGCGGTTAGAAGCGAAAGATATATCAGCCATGATTTATTGGTGGAGTAGATTTGATGGGCTGAATGGCCTTATACCTGCGCCCATTACTTATGAGCTTTTGAACTCCTCAGTTTTATACCCCACATGGATTACCGCTGGAGACATCCTTAAAAAAAGACTACGATTCATTCCTCTGCATTTCAGGCAATGAATTAAGGTCATGTGATCATTAGGTCTCTGCCTTAAAAATATACATTGTCTTTGCCTCCACCCCCTCCTGTGGCATTGAATTCCACAGCTTAACCACCCTATGACTGAAGACATTCATCCTTATCTCCTTCCTAAAGGAACGTCCTCTAATTCTGAGTCTGTGAACTCTGCTCCCAGACTCCCCTCCCCTTTCCCAGCCGTAGGTCCATTTGACACGAAATTATATTAATTTGACCGATATAAATAAAAATATCAACATGATGTATATATATGTGTTTGTATATGTCTGTATATATACGGCGGTGCTGGCTCGATGGGCCGAATGGCCTACTCCTTGATTCACCCACTCTGGGCCTAAGATTCTGCGCATCTTCCCGATCTATCCCTCTCGTGATTTTGAACACATCTATAAGATCACCCAGGGAACTGAGTCCCAGCCTGCTAAACCTCTCCCTATAGGTCAAACCCTCTAGTCCTGGCAACTTCATCGTGAATTCCTAACAATGCTAACTGACCCGTTGTGTTCCTCCATCAGTTTATTATTTGTTAAAGATTCCAGAATCTACCACGTCTTATGTCTCCGCCCCCTACCCCGAATGACCTGATACTGAATGCTGCAAACTCTCAGACTTTATACTGAATCGAATGGAATATTAATTGCTGACCATTTCATTATTTCGTAATAAACCGGCAATAACAATTTACAACTATAAACTAAACAATCCTAAAATAAACGAAACGAATTAAACTAATCCAAACTAAGCTTCTGGAGGCAAAGTTAATGGATATTTTTTAAGGCAGAGATATGTAGATTTTTGATTAGTACAGGTGTCAGGAGTACAGGAGTTGCGGGGAGAATGGGGTTAGAGAGAAATAGATCTGCCATGAATGAATGGCGGCGCAGGCTTGATAGGTCGAATGGCCTAATTCTGCTCCTATCACTTATGATCTTATGATCTAAACTAAACTAAACTAAACTAAACTAAGCTAAAAAAAAACCTAAACTAAACTAAACTAAGCTAAAAAAAAAAACTAAACTAAACTAAGGTAAACGAAACTGAACTAAAATAAAATTAAATATCTTTCTGTGGGGTTAATTAGCAGTTGTTTTCGGATTAAGCTAATCGATTCTCTGGGGACGAAGCTCCAACAAGGATATATTAAGAATATGCCGACTGTTTGGTATTGGAACTAAGCGCAATTCAAGTCGCCTTCACCAGAAATAATGCACGAACCAGTAACGAATCCGGTATATTTAATTTTCTACCCCGTTCTGGCTGCGATCGGAATCCCAAGTAAGATATACTATTGAAAGATTATTCATCCTTGAAGCAAATCGCGAAATCCCATTGTATTCTAAACCGTGAGCCGCGAAAGCCTAGAAGGAAAGTTTAACAAATGATGTGCATTCATACATCTGCTTTGACTGGAAATTGATTTCAAGGGGCGTGAATATCATACGAATCGAGATTGCTCAGTTTAACGCAAGGTTACTGAACTGTTTTTTCTGGATACATAAAAGCAATCCGAATGGATGTGATACAATGGTGTAATTTAGAGCTACAGCGCAGATCTAGGTCATTCGGCCCATCGAATACACACCGATCAGCGATCCCTGCACATTGACACCATTCTACACACACGAGGGACGATTTACATTCTCAACAAACAAATTAACATACAACCTGTACGCCTTTGGGCTGTGGGAGTAAACTGAAGTTCCCAAGAAACTCCACGTAGGTCACGGGGAGAACTTCCTGCATACGCAGTCTGGATAGAACCCGTGACCCTCGTCTTTGGCGCTGTCAGGCAGCAACTCTAACACTGCGCCACCGTGCCACCCTTTTTTGAATACTTCGGAACATTCGGAATGGATATGACAATACAAACAACAACAAAATCATAAATTAATTTGAACGTTTAAATGAGAAAAATATGTCTTTAATTGACGCAGCGGTTGAGTTACTGCCTCAAATCGCTGACAGCGCCATGGACCCGGGTTCTAGCCTGATTACGGGTGCTGTATCTCTTGAGTTTCTCCCCGTGTCCTGCGAGGTTATTTTCGGGTGCTCCGGTATTGTACGTTAAAAGGTTTGATATAAATGTATACACTGTCCCTCGTGTCGGATAGTGTGCGCGCGGGATCGCTGGTCGGTCCAACTCGGACTTTATCACTAAACTAAACTAAACTCCATAATTCTGCACCAATACGATTGAATATATCAATATATTTTGGAGCTTAAATACAATGAACCTGTGTTAATAACGCTCATTCCCTGTGTGTTATATTGATTGTGGAAGTTTGATATTGGTAATTACAGGAGATAGACACAAAATACTGGTGTAATTCAGCGGGACGGGCAGCGTATCTAGAGAGAATAAATCGGTGGTGTTTCGGGAAGAGATCCTTCTTCAGACTTTATTTACTCCAGCATTTTGTGTATCTATTCGGTGTAAACCAGCAACTGCAGTTCTATCCAACATCTCCAGAGATACAGCCTGTCCCATTGAGTTGCTCCTGCATTTTGTATCTATCTGTTTCGGGTAGAGACCCTTCTTGAGACTGAGAGTGAAGGGATAATAAAACGAGATATTATAGACGGTGGCAAAGTGAGATATAGAACGTGAATGAAAGACATGCAAAAAAACTAACGGTGATAAAGGAAGCATGCCATTGTTAGCTGTGGGAAAAGTAAACACCAGTTCCAGACAACGAGATTCAACAAGCTGACTTTAAAATAGTACTTAGATGGAGGCAGGAAACCGAGAGAGGGTGGGTTAAAGGGTCACTTAAAGTTAGAGAACTCAAGGGTCTCGACCCGACACGTCACCTTTCTCCAGAGATACAGTCTGACCAGCTAAGTTACTCCAGCTCTCTGTGTCAATCTTTTATTTTGACCATGAAATAGGCAACCACTCGATATGTACTGATTAAACTCCCTTTCCCGTCACTATTCATGTGAACGCTTGCCTTTCAAACCAAGTTACCCCTGCTAGATCGGGCGGTGAGTTTACCACCACCCTCCAGTGAACGCGATGCCCGTTTAAATCGTATTCGGAGTGTGGAAACCGGACATCCAGGAGAAAATCCACTTAGCTCACGTGGAGAAAGTACAAACACTGATCAGAGAGTACATGTAGTCTGGATCAAACCTAGGTCTCTTGTGCTGTTAGGGTGCAACTCTGCCGCTGCGCCTCCCTGCCGCCCCTGGTAACCACTAGTCAAGGCTCGTCAAGTCAATTTTATTTCTGTGGCACAATTAAAAGCAACTCTCGTTGACCAAAGTGCTTTACATTAGTGCAGGTGCTAACGTGCTACAAACCAAATATCATACAAACTGTGGTACATAGCTCAATAATACATACATAAATACATTCTTACAACGCTCCCTCATAGGACCTCAAGAAAGGCTTGAGAGTAGAAATACGTTTTAAGTCTAGACTTAAAAGTGCTGATGGAGCGGGCAGCTCTGAGGTGGCAGTTTCGTTGACTACTTTTCCTCCCTCCAGTGAACGCCTTGGCAATTGCGGTTCTGTCCCGAGGAAACTGCGGTCTCTCCGCTTATGTTACCCGTTACCTGGTGTCCATGTCAGCAGCTGATCTGTTGGTCGCTCTCACCAGCGTCGTCCTGAGCCGGATAATCGGAGTATATTTTCCCGCCAGCCTCCTCCCCATCACTCTGCTGTGCGGCCTCAAAACGGTCCTAATTGACGCCGCCAACGAGAGTTATGTGTGGTTAACAGTCGCCTGCTGCCAGAACACGAGGAGCAAATGCTGCAGGAAGGGGACGGCGGCGGCGGCTGTTGGAATTGTGTTTGCTTTCAGCTGTTTCCGAAACATCCCTTGGTACTTTGCATTTAAGCCCTTGTACATTGTTGACAGCACGCCGTGGTATTGCATTTTCACCTCGAATTTATACCCTTCAAAACAATGGGGCGCATTTTCTTTTCTCAACCATATCCTCACTCTCTTTGTGCCACTGATTTTAATTTCCCTCTTCAACGTGCTGACAGTGAAGAATATTTTGGTGGCCAACAGGATCCACAAAGCCATTTGTTCCAAGAAAGACGGCGAAGCCGATAATAACCAAAGATCCTATAGCGGAGCAAGATGGGTTACTCTCACGCAAAAGTGTAGTAGCTCATGGGCGGATTCATGGGTGATTATATGACTCATTTTGGCAACCAGCCCCCGCCATCTTGTTCCGCCATCTTGCTCAGTCATCTCGCTTCCGGCCAAAGATTGGATCCGCAGCGGGGAGAGGGAGTGTGGGGCCCGGGGCAGCGGGAGAGTGGAGCGGGGGGGGGGGGGGGGGGGGGGATAATGCCTAGTGTGTGTGAAGTTGCGGGGAGGTTTACAATGTTTCTTATTTACAATGTTTCTTATTTAATGTCCATATAACTATATAACCATATAACAATTACAGCACGGAAACAAGCCATCTCGACCCTTCTAGTCCGTGCCGAACACGTATTCTCCCCTAGTCCCATATACCTGCGCTCAGACCCTAACCCTCCATTCCTTTCTCGTCCATATAACTATCCAATTTATTTTTAAATGATAAAAACGAACCTGCCTCCACCACCTTCACTGGAAGCTCATTCCACACAACCACCACTCTCTGAGTAAAGACGTTCCCCCTCATGTTACCCCCAAACTTCTGTCCCTTAATTCTCAAGTCATGTCCCCTTGTTTGCATCTTCCCTCCTCTCAGTGGGAAAAGCTTATCCACGTCAACTCTGTCTATCCCTCTTATCATTTTAAAGACCTCTATCAAGTCCCCCCTTAACCTTCTGCGCTCCAAAGAATAAAGCCCTAACTTGTTCAACCTTTCTCTGTAACGTAGTTGCTGAAACCCAGGCAACATTCTAGTAAATCTCCTCTGTACTCTCTCTATTTTGTTGACATCCTTCCTATAATTAGGCGACCAAAATTGTACCCCATACTCCAGAATTGGCCTCACCAATGCCTTGTACAATTTTAACATTACATCCCAACTTCTATACTCAATGCTCTGATTTATAAAGGCCAGCACACCAAAAGCTTTCTTTACCACCCTATCTACATGATATTCCAATTTCAGGGAACTGTGCAGAGTTATTCCCAGATCCCTCTGTTCACCTGCATTCTTCAATTCCCTACCATTTACCATGTACGTCCTATTTTGATTTGTCCTGCCAAGATGTAGCACCTCACACTTATCAGCATTAAACTCCATCTGCCATATTTCAGTCCACTCTTCCAACTGGCATAAATCTCTCTGTAGACTTTGAAAATCTACTTCATTATCCACAACCCCTCCTATCTTAGTATCATCTGCATACTTACTAATCCAATTTACCACACCATCATCCAGATCATTGATGTACATGGACAAACTACAGTGGACCCAACACAGATCTCTGTGGCACCCCACTAGTCACTGGCCTCCAACCTGACAAACAACCATCCACCATTACTCTCTGGCATCTCCCATTCAGCCACTGTTGAATCCATCTTGCTACTCCACCATTAATACCCAACCATTGAACCTTCCTAACCAACCTTCCATGAGGAACCTTGTCAAAGGCCTTACTGAAGTCCATATATACAACATCCACTGCTTTACCCTCATCAATTTCCCGAGTAACCTCTTCAAAAAATTCAAGATTAGTCAAACATGACCTTCCAGGCACAAATCATGTTGACTGTTCCTAATCAGACCCTGTCTATCCAGCTGCGTATATATATATATTATCTCTAAGTATCCTTTCCATTAATTTGCCCACCACTGACATCACTCTAACAGGTCTATAATTGCTAGGTTTACTCTTGGACCCTTTTTTAAACAATGGAACAACATGCGCAGTACGCCAATCCTCCGGCACTATTCCCATTTCTAATGACATTTGAAATATTTCTGTCATAGCCCCTGCCATTTCTACACTAACTTCCCTCAATGTCCTAGGGAATATCCTGTCCGGACCTGGAGACGTATCCACTTTTATATTTCTCAAAAGTGTCAGTACTTCCTCTTCTTTGAATCTCATAGTTTCCATAGCTACTCTACTTGTTTCCCTTACCTCACATTGTTTGTCATGTACATCAATGATCTGGATGATGGTGTGGTAAATTGGATTAGTAAGTATGCAGATGATACTAAGATAGGTGGGGTTGCGGGTAATGAAGTAGAGTTTCAAAGTCTACATAGAGATTTATGCCAGTTGGAAGAGTGGGCTGAAAGATGGCAGATGGAGTTTAATGCTGATAAGTGTGAGGTGCTACATCTTGGCAGGACAAATCAAAATAGGACGCACATGGTATATGGTAGGGAATTGAAGAATGTAGGTGAACAGAGGGATCTGGGAATAACTGTGCACAGTTCCCTGAAAGTGGAATCTCATGTAGATAGGGTGGTAAATAAAGCTTTTGGTGTGCTGGCCTTTATAAATCAGAGCATTGAGTATAGAAGTTGGGATGTAATGTTAAAATTGTACAAGGCATTAGTGAGGCCAATTCTGGAGTATGGTGTACAATTTTGGTCGCCTAATTATAGGAAGGATGTCAACAAAATAGAGAGGGTACAGAGGAGATTTACTAGAATGCTGCCTGGGTTTCAGCAACTAAGTTACAGAGAAAGGTTGAACAAGTTAGGGCTTTATTCTTTGGAGCGCAGAAGGTTAAGGGGGGACTTGATAGAGGTTTTTAAAATGATGAGAGGGATAGACAGAGTTGACGTGGAAAAGCTTTTCCCACTGAGAGTAGGGAAGATTCAAACAAGGGGACATGACATGAAAATTAAGGGACTGAAGTGTAGGGGTAACATGAGGGGGAACTTCTTTACTCAGAGAGTGGTAGCTGTGTGGAATGAGCTTTCAGTGAAGGTGGTGGAGGCAGGTTCGTTTTCATCATTTAAAAATAAATTGGATAGTTATATGGATGGGAAGGGAATGGAGGGTTATGGTCTGAGCGCAGGTATATGGGACTAGGGGAGATTATGTGTTCGGCACGGACTAGAAGGGTCGAGATGGCTTGTTTCCGTGCTGTAATTGTTATATGGTTATTATATGGTTCTCCTTGGTGAACACCGAAGGAAAGTCTAGTCTGAAATAAAGTTCATTATTGGATCAGAAGAAATATAATTGTGTGTGTGTTATATGATTATATACATTTATATAATTTTCATGTATGTGTGTTTATAAACATTTTATTCTTTAACAAGAATTAACAGAATTATGAACTAACAGAATTATGAATCTAACCCTATATCACACACAAAAACATCCCCCGCAATGTCAATTACCCTGCGAGTCGGGTCGGTTCCGGTTACTACAAAATCAACTCAAACACTGTTTTTGAGCCATTTAAAAATAAATTATTTAAAAAACATTCAAAAAGACAATTACCAGAGTCAAATTTTATTCTTGACAAGAAGTTTGAACTGACAGAATTATGAATCTAACCCACACAAACTGTTGCCCCTCAACATTGATTACACTGCGAGTCGGGTCGGGTCGGGTCAGGTAGGCTCAGGTTATTAAAATGGGCGGGGGGAAATGCCCAGGATCCCCTCCATAGCGTACTACACGTCAGCCCATTTAGCAGGAGCAGCCCATCTTGCTCCGCTATAAGATCTTTGATAATGACTCCAAGACAGAGAACCGGAATAAATCTATCGTCTTCCTTCTTACCATATCCGGCAGTTTCGCCTTCTTGTGGGCGACCTCTGCAGTGCATTACCTCTACATTTGAATTGCAAACGCTTACAGTTACACGGGGACAGGTGACCCTGTGTACATCCTACAAGAAGTTGGGTACATTTTGCTTCTCCTGAGTTACTGCACAAACACATTTATTGAAACAATAATCCAGACCAAATTCAGAAATGAGATGAAGAACCTGATGAAATGCCCACTGGTCCTAATTGCTCAAAGGTTGAAACAGTGCAAATGACGCTTGAAACTATGTAAGGCCATTTATAATAGCTACGTATTTAATGACAAATGATAATCAATCAGATAAATTTTCTTTGCTTCCGCATTACTCCTTTGCTGGACGTTATCAACTACTTACTAAGATTTATTAATTCCCGTGTATTGTACTTAAAATCACGAGATCTGCCCATGACCGTGGCAAACATCGGAGGATGTAGACTCTATTCCATTGAGCGCAGTAGGATGTGGGGTGATCTTATCTATATTACTAAAAGTCTGATCTTGACCGTTTCCTGTTGTTCTGTGTATTGATTTTAGAAACAGCCCTGCCACTTACGGCTGTGATTTGTGGCCATCTTACTCAGAGCCCCCCTGCGCTGCGCAGGACAAGAGGATTTTCCCATCGATGAAAAATAAAAGAGCTATTAGTGTTTAAAAACCGTTGAGATTCTCTCTCCTGTCAACCACACCATGAAGGCCACGCCCCTTGTGGTGGGAGGGTGTGTGGGCGTGACTCAGTCTCTTCAAGGGAGGAGGGAGGCCTTGCACCCTGCTTGAAATGGAATTTCAAGGAATGGCCGAGAGTCAACTGCCAGCCCACCAGTCGTGAGTGATTGAGCTGCCAGCACAAGAATCCACTTGGGCCAAAATATCCATACTTGCCCTCTGGAAACCAGTCCCTCCAGCCCACAACACACATACCAGCGCTCCAGAAAGCCCCCCCCCCCCCCGCCCCCCCCCCCCCCCCCCCCCCCCCCCCCCCCCCCCCCCCCCCCCCCCCCCCCCCCCCCCCCCACGTTGGCCGGTTTTGGCGTTGGGCCGAAAGGCCTGTTTTCACGCAGGAAATTTCTCTGACGTCATCTTATGTTGTTTTCAAGTAAAAATGGCTCATTCGGACATTTGCATTTAATCCAAAGAAGGTTCACTAAGATGATCATCACGATGTGCCAGTGAGCTTCGGTACTGTCAGATTCTTCAAAGGCAGTTTTTAGTCACGACGTTTTGTCCTTTCGTCGAATATTCCCTCCCCTTGTCGTCTTTAATGTGGAACCACGTGAGATTTTAGTTTAGAGATAGCGATATGCGGAAACGGTGCCCGGACGGCACGCCGACGGACGAGAAGCCGCAGCAAAGAAGTGGTAGCCAAATAACCGAATGAAAAGCAAGCCGAAACGCCAAATAACCGAATGGAAATGAAGCTTAAAGGTCAACTAACCGAAAGGGTGGGACGCCTAAATGCAAATTAACCGAAAGGGCGGGACGCCTAAAAGCCAACTAACCGAAAGGCTACCTCGACTAAAAGCAAACTCATTGAATGGCCGCTCTGCCAGAACGCCACGTACCAGAACGGCGGTTTCGCCTGCAAGCCAACAAACCGAATGCCGCTCAACAGAAAAGACAAATAACGAACATGACGTTGCCGGGGGCGGTAGTTGTCAGCGATTGGTCCAGACCCCCGCGTCCATCACATCACCGTGCAGGGATGAACATTGTCCCACACCTCCACTCTACCGACCCACAGTCCGCGGGGGATGGCCGTGAGAGAGTGGGGGGGGGGGGGGGGGGGGGGGGGGGGGGGCTGTCCTGAGGGATGCGCACCTCCGGCTGCTTACAACTTGGAACTTGGGTTCAGGTTGCCCGGGCACCTACGACATATGGGGAAAATGACCCCCACCCTCACGCCTCCTCCTTCTCTCATCCTCTTCCATCTCTCTCCCTCTTTCTCCCTTCTCTCTCTCTCTCTCTCCCCCCCCCCCGCCCTCTCTCCCCACCTTCCCTCTCTCTCCCTTCTTCTCTCTTTCCCCCTTTTGTCTCTCCTCCTCTCCCCCCCCCTCTCCCTCCCTTATCTCTCTCCCCTTCTCTCTTTCACTCCCATTCTCTCTCTCCCTCTTCTCTCGGTTCTCCGTCTCCAACGGCGGGAGGATGGGGGTCATTTTACCACACAAGCCATAGGTGACTGGGCAATCTGAACCCAAGCATCAAGTTGTAAGCGGCAGAAGGTGTGCATTCTTCGGGGCAGCCCCGACTCTTCCACTGCCACCTTCCGCCTCATCTGCCGCATGCGGCCGCACTGTGATGGGCTGTGGAGCGGGGGTGAGGGACAGGTTGGACCCTCCGCCCACCCAGTGTCAGTACAGCCAGCAGCTCCTCCTCGATCGGCGAGTAGCGCTTTTCCGTGCCGGTCATGGTGCGAGAGGCGTACGAGGCAGGTAGTACCTTCGACAGAGTGCCTTCGACAGATGGTTGTAAGTAGGGCTGCGCCGAGCCCGAATTTCGAGGCTTGGCAGGTGATCGTCACCAGACGTTTCAGATCGAAAAAATGTCAGGGTCGGTGCGCTGGTCAGTTTACCTCTTTAAAGCGTCGAACGCAATCTGATGCTGCTGGAAACACGACCGGGCAGTGTCTTTTTTAGTCAGCGGGCGTAGAGGGGAGCTGAGTTCGCTTAGATTCGGTATGAACTTACCGAGATAGTTTACCATGCCCAGGAAACGCTGCAGGTCGTGCACGTCTGTGGGGGCGGCCATTTCCGTAATGGTAGCGGTTTTCTTCGGATCAGGTTTGAGGCCGTCGGGAGTGAAAACGTGGCCTACGTAGGAGACCTCTGAAACCCCGAACTTGCAATTGTGCGGCTTGAGCTTGAGATTAATTTCATGTGCACGCTCCATGACGAGCTTGAGGTTGTGACCGTGCTCCGTCTCGTCTTCGCCATACACCAGGATATCGTCGACAATAATAGCACAAGGTAGGTCCTCGAACAATTGATCCACGATTCTTTGTAAAACTTCACTGGTGGAGTTGATTCCGAATGGCATTCTCAGAAATTTGCATCTGCCAAATGGGGTTGCAAATGTGGTGAGGTTTGATCACTTCTGTCCAACGGTATCTGCCAGAAATAGTTCTTTCCATCAAGGACCGAAAATAGAGTGGCCATTCCGATCTTTGTCGCAACACCATCGACGGTCTTCAAGGGATTGTGGGGGCGCTTAATGGCGGTGTTCAGGTCTTTCGGGTTGATGCACAGACGGATTTCGTTTCTGTCCTTCTTAAAGGTGGCAACCATAGTTGAGACCCAGTAGGTGGGCTCGCTGACTGATTCGATCACGCCCAGGGATACCACGTTCTGTAGCTCGGATTGAACCCTGTCTGTCATGGCAAATGACAACCGGTGTGGGGCTCTGATGACAGGTGTCACGTTGGGGTCAGTAGAAATCTTGTAGGTCACAGGCAGTTTGCCTAGTTTGTTGTCAAACAGATCGGGATATTCTTTCAACGGGTCCATCGACATTTGCAGCTTGTGGACCGTTTTATCAAAGGAGATCAGCCCCCAGTTCCTGGCAGGCACGATTGCCCAATAGAGTCACATAATTAAAATTCAATACGTAGAAGGTCAGATTCCTTGTGTTTTTCTCCAGTTCACATTTTAGTGGTTCTACCTAGACTGTCTAAAGAGTCGATAAATTCTGCTGTTCTGCAAGCGTGGACGGCTTCCTCTGGTGTTAAATCTGGCTTTCGCAGAAGTTCTGCTCTGAGCTTTTGGTCGCTCATGCCAGTCACTAAAAGTTTATATTGTGGGCACCGTGGCAGCGTTGAGCTGTTTGAAAAACATCCCCTGATATTTTTTCTACGAGCCTCTTTATTTCAGCAACAACCTGCCCTGGTACTGCCGTGGAAGGTGAGACTTTCGCAATTCACCCGTTTGGCAAGCTTTTACAGACCTCGACTGCATCATCTCGCCGTTCCTGCCCTTCTTTGTTATTTTGCTGCTGAATACGCTGACCGTAAGGGACATGGTCGTGGCCAGCAGAGTCCGCAAAGCGTTGGGGGATAATGCTCGCGCGGAAAATCCCCCTCACCCTGAAATGGAAAACCGGAGGAAGTCCAGCATTCTGCATCCAAAATCGAAGGTGAATATCCGCAACTAGTAAGATGCACTACAATATATCACTGCAAGGCGGCGCTGCGGTAGAGTTGGTACCTAACAGCGAGAGGGACCCGTGGCTTTAGTGGCTTCAGTAAAATTGTAAAGTGTCCCTCTTGTGTGTAGGACAGTGTTCGTGTATGGGGTGTTCGCTGGTCGGCGCGAGCTCTGTGGGCGAGGGGCCAGTTTCCGCGCTGTATCTCTAAACTAAAGTAAAATTGAATATCCGCTCGTTCATTTCCTTATCAAAAATCTCACCGAATACTCTACCGGCCAATGTATCAAAGTGTAGGAATGAAATATTCAAAATTTCAGTTAAATATCGCAATTCTGGGATCTCAATGTTAATCACATACAGTATGTTCTAAACATGCGCTTGGAAACTGGCAGTCAATAAAGTTATGCTTTCTTACTGCCCCGAAAGTTGACGTCGCGGTAATTGATTATGCTTTCTCCACATGGGAACCGTATGGAGTTTCCCTGACATCTTCAGTTTCCTCCCACACTCAAATGACGTACAGGGTAGTAGGCTTGGCTTGGTGAATGTAAAACATGCACATCTTTCTTTGAATCAAATCTCAGTATGAATACAGCTGTTCTGTGAAGGCCTCAGACGTTTGTTAGAGACCATTAGTGAACAAACAGCATCATGAAGCCCAAGGAACACACCAGACAGGTCAGGGGTAAATTGTGGAGAAGTTTAAAGCAGGATAGGGTTATAAAAATATATCCCAAGCTTTGAAGATCTCACGGAGCACTGTTCAATCCATCATCCGAAAATGGAAAGAGTATGGCACAACTCCAAACTTACCAAGACATGGCCGTCCACCTAAACTGACAGGCCGGGCAAGGAGAGCATTGATCAGAGAAGCAGCCAAGGTAACTCTGGAGGAGCTGCAGAGATCCATAGCTCAGGTGGGAGAATCTGTCCACAGGACAACTATTAGTCGTGCACTCCACAAATCGGGCCTTTATTGAAGAGTGGCAAGAAGAAAGCCATTGTCGAAAAAAAGCCATAAGAAGTCCCATTTGCAGTTTGCCACAAGCCATGTGGGAGACACAGCAAACATGTGGAGGAAGGTGCTCTGGTCAGATGAGACCAAAATTGAAGTTTTTGGCCTAAATGCAAAACGCTATGTGTGGCGGAAAACTAACACTGCACATCACCCTGCACACACCCCACTGTGAAACATGGTAGCGGCAGAATCATGCTGTGGGGACGCTTTTCTTCAGCAGCGACAGGGAAGCTGGTCAGAGTTGATGGGAAGATGGATGGAGCCAAATACAGGCCAATCTTGGAAGAAAACCTGTTAGAGTCTGCAAAAGACTTGAGACTGGGGCGGAGGTTTACCTTCCAGCAGGACCATAAATATGCAGCCAGAGCTACAATGGAATGGTTTAGATCAAAGTCCAGACCTAAATCCAATTGAGAATCTCTGGCAAGACTTGAAAATTGCTGTTCACAGACGCTTTCCATCCAATCTGATTGAGCTTGAGCTATTTTGTCTCTAGATGTGCAAAGCTGGTAGAGACACACCCCAAAAGACTTGATGCTGTAATTGCAGCGAAAGGTGGTTCTACAAAGTATTGACTCATGGGGGGATAAATACTGTTGCACGCCACACTTTTCAATGTTTTATTTGTAAACAAAATTGAAAACCAGGTATCATTTTCCTTCCACTTCACAATTATGCACCACTTTGTGTTGGACTATCACATAAAATCCCAATAAAATACATTTACGTTTTTGATTGTAACGTGACAAAATGTGGAAAAGTTCAAGGGGTATGAAAACTTTTGCAAGCCACTGTATATGCTTAACCATGCACACTACAGATTGATGCAAGCATGTGTTTCTGTGAAGGACCAACATGTGGAAAGGTTCAAGGGGTTCAAGGTTCAATGTCGGTACACCTCGCAAATAAGTACTCCTGTTTGAGTACGGATGGGGGTGACAGCCTACCCGGGGGTAGTGACAGCGGACGGGCCTCCAGCACAGAGACCGGCCCTGTTGCTCCAAAAGCTAGGGAAAAAAAGAGGGCCATAGTAATTGGGGACTCTATTGTTAGGGGGTCGGATAGGCGATTCTGTGGACGCAGTCGGGAGACCAGGATGGTGGTCTGCCTCCCTGGTGCCAAGGTCTCGGACGTGTCTCAACGCATCCAAGATATCCTTAAATCAGAGGGAGAGGAGCCTGAGGTCGTGGTACATATAGGTACCAATGACATAGGAAAAAAAAGGGAAGAGGTCCTGAAGGGAGGATTTAGGGAGATGGGAGGAGAGTTAAGAAAAAGGACCAAAAAGGTAACCATATCAGGATTACTGCCTGTGCCACGCGACAGTGAGAGTAGGAATGGAGCGAGGTGGAGGATAAATGCGTGGCTGAAAGACTGGTGCAGAGGGCAGGGATTCAAGTTCCTGGATCATTGGGACTTCTTTTGGGGAAGGTGGGACCTGTACAGTAAGGATGGGTTGCACTTGAACCCGAGGGGGACCAATATCCTAGCGGGGAAATTTGCAAAGGCAGCTGGGGAGACTTTAAACTAGAATGGTTGGGGCGAGGGACTCAAATAGCGAAAGGTAGTAGACAGAATGGGAGGCAGGAAGCAGAAATGGGAAGCACTCGGACACAAGAGGAGAAAGAAAAAAAAGGAAATAAACAGAGAATAAGAGACGGGGGTTTTCTTAAATGTGCATATTTTAATGCTAGGAGCATTGTAAGAAAGGTTGATGAGCTTAGAGTCTGGATAGACACCTGGAAGTATGATGTTGTGGCGATCAGTGAAACGTGGTTGCAGGAGGGCTGTGATTGGAAACTAAATATTCCAGGATTTCGCTGCTTCAGGTGTGATAGAATTGGAGGGGCAAGAGGTGGAGGTGTTGCATTGCTAGTCAGGGAAGATATTACAGCAGTGCTTTGGCAGGATAGATTGGAGGGCTCATCTAGAGAGGCTATTTGGGTGGAATTGAGAAGTGGGAAAGGTGTAGCAACTCTTATAGGGGTGTATTATAGACCGCCAAACGGGGAACGAGAATTGGAAGAGCAAATATGTAAGGAGATAGCAGATATTAGTAGTAAACACAAGGTAGTGATTGTGGGAGATTTCAACTTTCCACACATAGACTGGGAAACACATTCTGTAAATGGGCTGGATGGGTTGGAGTTTGTAAAATGTGTGCAGGATAGTTTTTTGCAGCAATACATAGAGGTACCTACTAGAGGAGGGGCAGTGCTGGACCTCCTGTTAGGGAATGAGATGGGACAGGTGGCGGAGGTATGCGTTGGGGAGCACTTCGGGTCCAGTGATCACAATACCATTAGTTTCAAGATAATTATGGAGAGGGTCAGAACTGGACCTAGGGTTGAGATTTTTGATTGGAGAAAGGCTAACTTTGATGCGATGCGAGATGATTTAAAAGGAGTGAACTGGGACATTTTGTTTTATGGGAAAGATGTAGAAGAGAAATGGAGGACATTTAAAGGGGAAATTTTAAGAGTACAGAATCTTTATGTTCCTGTTCGGTTGAAAGGAAACAGTAAAAATTGGAAAGAGCCCTGGTTTTCAAGGGAAATTGGACATCTTGTTCTGAAAAAGAGGGAGATCTACAATACTTATAGGCAGCATGAAGTAAATGAGGTGCTTGAGGAGTATAAGGAATGTAAAAAGAATCTTAAGAAAGAAATTAGAAAAGCTAAAAGAAGATATGAGGTTGCTTTGGCAAGTAAGGTGAAAGTCAATCCAAAGGGTTTCTACAGCTATATTAATAGCAAAAGGATAACGAGGGATAAAATTGGTCCATTGGAGAGACAGAGTGGACAGCTATCTGCAGAGCCAAAAGAGATGGGGGAGATATTGAACAATTTTTTTTCTTCGGTATTCACCAAGGAGAAGGATATTGAATTATGTGAGGTAAGGGAAACTAGTAGAGTAGCTATGGATACTATGAGGTTCAAAGTAAAAGAAGTACTGACACTTTTGAAAAATATAAAAGTGGATAAGTCTCCAGGTCCTGACAGTATATTCCCTAGGACATTGAGGGAAGTTAGTGTAGAAATAGCCGGGGCTATGACAGAAATATTTCAAATGTCATTAGAAACGGGAATAGTCCCCGAGGATTGGCGTACTGCGCATGTTGTTCCATTGTTTAAAAAGGGTTCTAAGAGTAAACCTAGCAATTATAGACCTGTTAGTTTGACTTCAGTGGTGGGCAAATTAATAGAAAAGATACTTAGAGACAATATATATAAGCATCTAGATAAACAGGGTCTGATTAGGAACAGTCAACATGGATTTGTGCCTGGAAGGTCATGTTTGACTAATCTTCTTGAATTTTTTTGAAGAGGTTACTAGGGAAATTGACGAGGGTAAAGCAGTGGATGTTGTCTATATGGACTTTAGTAAGGCCTTTGACAAGGTTCCTCATGGAAGGTTGGTTAAGAAGGTTCAACTGTTGGGTATAAATGCAGGAATAGCAAGATGGATTCAACGTGGCTGAATGGGAGAAGCCAGAGGGTAATGGTGGATGGCTGTTTATCGGGTTGGAGGCAGGTGACTAGTGGGGTGCCTCAGGGATCTGTGTTGGGTCCTTTGTTGTTTGTCATGTACATCAATGATCTGGATGAAGGTGTGGTAAATTGGATTAGTAAGTATGCAGAAGATACCAAGATAGGGTGTGTTGTGGATAATGAAGAGGATTTCCAAAGTCTACAGAGTGATTTAGGCCATTTGGAAAAATGGGCTGAAAGATGGCAGATGGAGTTTAATGCCGATAAATGTGAGGTGCTACACTTTGGCAGGACAAATCAAAATAGGACGTACATGGTAAATGGTAGGGAATTGAAGAATACAGTTGAACAGAGGGATCTGGGTATAACCGTGCATAGTTCCTTGAAGGTGGAATCTCATATAGATAGGGTGGTAAAGAAAGCTTTTGGTATGCTAGCCTTTATAAATCAGAGCATTGAGTATAGAAGCTGGGATGTAATGTTAAAATTGTACAAGGCATTGGTGAGACCAAATCTGGAGTATGGGGTACAATTTTGGTCGCCAAATTATAGGAAGGATGTCAACAAAATAGAGAGAGTACAGAGGAGATTTACTAGAATGTTGCCTGGGTTTCAACAACTAAGTTACAGAGATAGGTTGAATAAGTTAGGTCTTTATTCTCTGGAGCGCAGAAGGTTAAGGGGGGACCTGATAGAGGTCTTTAAAATGATGAGAGGGATAGACAGACTTGATGTGGACAAGCTTTTCCATTTGAGAATAGGGAAGATTCAAACAGGAGGACATGACTTCAGAATTAAGGGACAGAAGTTTAGGGGTAATATGAGGGGGAACTTCTTTACGCAGAGAGTGGTGGCGGTGTGGAATGAGCTCCCAGTGGAAGTGGTGGAGGCAGGTTCATTGGTATCATTTAAAAATAAATTGGATAGGCATATGGATGGGAAGGGAATGGAGGGTTATGGTACGAGTGCAGGCAGGTGGGACTAAGGGGGAAAAAATTTGTTCGGCATGGACTTGTAGGGCCGAGATGGCCTGTTTCCGTGCTGTAATTGTTATATGGTTATATGGTTTATATGGTATGAAAACTTTTGCAAGCCCCTATGTTATCAAGGTCCAGGGTTTATTGACACAGGTTGATCATACGTTGAATAATCAAACCACATTTTAGTTTGGAAATGGACAGAAATAATAAAAATGGCATTAATTGCAACGTGTAAAAAGAGTTGAGATACCGTATTATAATTTTGCTGCATGTCATTGTGGTATATATCATGTCTTGATTGGTTAATATGTTAGTTTGTGACTTTATTTGAAGCAGAAATAATATGCGGATGCTTCAATGAGAATGCTTCATAACTACGCACTTCGTCCGAGCACGCGTCATGCAAGCCATCTTAAATGACCACCTAAAATGTCATTTGGCAACCTAAAAAGCTGCCATGGTTGCCCGGCTGGCAACAGGGAAAAAAAGTTAAACGAGAGCCCTGCCCGCCGGGTTGGCCGGCAGCCCTCCACCTCCACCCCGCTCCTCTCAGTCCGACATCGATATGCTGGTGAAGATGGGCAGCCACTGGCCCTGCTCACGGATGGGCTTTTTCCGACCGCCCGCTGGAGCTGCTGGCGCTGCTGGAGTTGGTGGACCTGGTGGCAGATACAATCTCCTCCGTGTCCCCCCCCCCCCCCCCCCCCCATGCCCAGCCCCAACCGCAGTCCGGGCCAGCTCCAACTCCACGTCGGACCTGAAGGCCGCTCTCAGCGCGGCCCAGTCGAGCGCCGGGCCAGAGAAGGCCGAGCCGAGGGAGGCGATCTGGCGCTGGCGAGGCCGGGGCCCTCGCTCCTCCTCGGGGTTGTGGATGAAGTGGCAGCGGTTACGGTAGTGGCAGAGACCGGTGATGTGCAAGTTACGGCTTGTATTTGCGGTGGAGGCTGATGGAGCGCAGCTAGGCCTGGCCGCGGGCGAACTGGCACTTGTCGCCGTAGCGGCCCATCGAAGCGCGGGTTCCTCTGTAGTTGGACCGGGGTTGGTCTGGGCTTCTACTGCGCTGGTTGTGGGCCTGGGTCCGCTGGTCTTGTCGGGCGGGTCTGTCTGTTGGCCCGGCGGGAGAGACGGAGGTGCGCTGCTATTGGCGCGTCTCCGCGCTGGCCGTGGGCCTGGGGGATGGAGTCTCCGGCCGGCACCCGGGCGGTGATGGGACACTCGAGTGGGGGAGCGACGGAGGGGGACGGGGATGGTCCAATGGTGGTCCGGCAGCGCTTGCGTCGCCGGGGACAAGGGTTCGATCCTGGCTGCGGATGCGTCGCGGTTCTGTGTGCGGCAGCTGGCGAGAGTCGTTCCAGTCTCTCTCCCCCCCCCCCCCCCCCCCCCGTATCCCTCCAGCCTCAGTCTTCTCTCCCCCGCTCCCCGCTCTTTCCCACACCCGACCTGGCCCCCACCGTCGTCGTCCCCCCCCCTCGGTTTCAAACTCTTATCTGCCCCCTCTCACTGCCCCCTGGCAAATACAAACGAAAAAAGACAAACAATCGGACCAAAAACTATACTCAATGAATCTACAGCTTCGTTTGACTTTTACAAATCTCATGATTCCTTGCGTTTTTCGGAATACCGAACTTATTTATTGCAAATTGTCACCAGCGTGTGTCGAGCATAGTTTATGTGCGTGAAAATACTGGAACCAAAACGTCGCGCTGTGTCTATCTTCGGTGTAAACCAGCATCTACAGGTCATTGTATATAAAAGAACTGCAGATGCTGGATTAAATCGAAGATAGACACAACATCCTGGAGTAACTCAGCGGGACAGACAGCATTTCTGGAGAGAACGAATGGATGGCGTTCAGACTGTGCAACTGTTTACAATAACAATTAGTCGTGACGTTATCAAACGGCGTCCCTTGAGACTGACTTCATCTATATATTGAGTCTTTCGGCAAATAACACCGTCGTTGTAGGGGCGCGAATTCGCTGGACGGGAAATGCATGAGCCTGTTACAGGTCCCGTGTATGCCATTTACTATCCTGTTCTTGCCGCTTTCGGTGTTCCTGGTAAGCCTCTCCGTAACTTTGCACCAAAACCAGCGTTACATTTTATTAATTGTCCTGCCGCGGTTCTATACATCTAAGGTAGACACAAGAAGCTGGAGGAACTCAGCGGGCTGGGCACATCTCTGGAGAGAAGGAATGGGCGAATTATCGGGTCGAGACCCTTCTTCAGATTGGGAGTCACTAGAAAGGTAAACGAGAAATATACACGATAATATAGAGAGATATAGAACAAATGATGGAAAGATATGCAAAAAAGTAACGATGATAAATGAAACAGGCCGTTGTTAGCTCTTTGTTGGGCGAGTACGAGAAGCTGGTGCGACTTGTATGGAGGAGGAACGGAGAGAGAGGAAATGTTGAGGTTATTCGAACTTAAAGAAATCAAATGTCATTAGAAACTGGAATAATGCCGGAGGATTGGCGTACTGCGCATGTTGTTCCATTGTTTAAAAAGGGGTCTAAGAGTAAACCTAGCAATTATAGACCTGTTAGTTTGACGTCAGTGGTGGGCAAATTAATGGAAAGGATACTTAGAGATAATATATATAAGCATCTGGATAAACAGGGTCTGATTAGGAACAGCCAACATGGATTTGTGACTGGAAGGTCATGTTTGACTAATCTTCTTGAATTTTTTGAAGAGGTTACTCGGAAAAATGGATGAGGGTAAAGCAGTGGATGTTGTGTATATGGACTTCAGTAAGGCCTTTGACAAGGTTCCTCATGGAAGGTTGGTTAGGAAGGTTCAATGGTTGGGGATTAATGGTGGAGTAGCAAGATGAATTCAACAGTGGCTGAATGGGAGATGCCAGAGAGTAATGGTGGATGGTTGTTTGTCAGGTTGGAGGCCAGTGACTAGTGGGGTGCCACAGGGATCTGTGTTGGGTCCACTGTTGTTTGTCATGTACATCAATGATCTGGATGATGGTGTGGTAAATTGGTTTAGTAAGCATGCAGATGATACTAAGATAGGTGGGGTTGTGGATAATGAAGTCGATTTTCAAAGTCAGAGAGATTTATGCCAGTTGGAACAGTGGGCTGAAAAATGGCAGATGTAGTTTAATGCTGATAAGTGTGAGGTGCTACATCTTGGCAAGACAAATCAAAATAAGACGTACATGGTAAATGGTAGGGAATTGAAGAATGCAGGTGAACAGAGGGATCTGGGAATAACTGTGCACAGTTCCCTGAAAGTGGAATATCATGTAGATAGGGTGGTAAAGAAAGCTTTTGGTGTGCTGGCCTTTATAAATCAGAGAATTGAGTATAGAAGTTGGGATGTAATGTTAAAATTGTACAAGGCATTGGTGAGGCCAATTTTGGAGTATGGCGTACAATTTTGGTCGCCTAATTATAGGAAGGGTGTCAACAAAATAGAGAGAGTACAGAGGAGATTTACTAGAATGTTGTCTGGGTTTCAGCAACTAAGTTACAGAGAAAGGTTGAACTAGTTAGGGCTTTATTCTTTGGAGCGCAGAAGGTTAAGGGGGGACTTGATAGAGGTCTTTAAAATGATGAGAGGGATAGACAGAGTTGACGTGGATAAACTTTTCCCACTGAGAGTAGGGAAGATTCAAACAAGGGGACATGACTTGAGAATTAAGGGACAGACGTTTAGGGGTAACACGAGGGGGAATTTCTTTACTCAGACAGTGGTGGCTGTGTGGAATGAGCTTCCAGTGAAGGTGGTGGAGGCTTGTATGTTATATTGCGAGACCAAAAGTAATTCTAGATCGCAAACTAGTGCTTTAGAGACATCCCAGCACCGAGCCTTGCGCTGCCCCACTAGTCACTGCTTACTTTGTTTCCTGTCTGCCAACCACTTCTCTATCCATGTCAGCACTCTACTCCCAATCCCATGTACCATAATTTTGCCCACTAATCTCCTATGTGGGATCTTATCAAATGCTTTCTGAAAGTACAGGTGGACTACATCCACTGGCTCTCCCATATCCATTTTCCTAGTCACATCTTCAAAAAATTCTAGATGATTAGTCAAGCATGATTTCATCATCGTAATTCATGCTGACTCAGACCGATACTGTAATTGCTATCCAAATGTGCGGCTATCTCATCTTTTATAATTGACTCCAGCATCTTCCCCACCACCGATGTCAGGCTAACTGGTCTATAATTCCCAGTTTTCTCTCTCTCGCCTTTCTTAAAAAGTGGGATACCATTAGCTACCCTCCAATGCACAGGAACTGATCCTGAATCTATAGAACATTGGAAATTTATCACCAATGCATCCATGATTTATAGACCATCAGTCTATCCAACACCATTTCCTGCCTAATGTGGATTTCCTTCAGTCCCTCTGTCACCCCAGATCCTCTAGCCACTACTATATCAGAAAATGTGTGTGTGTCTTCCTTAGTGAAGACAGATACAATGCACCTGTTCAACTCATCTGCCATTTCCCTGGTCCCCATAATAAACTCACCTTTTTTCGGTCTTCAAGAGTCCAAATTTTGTCTTAACTATTTTGTTCTTCTTCACATACATAAAGAAGCTTTTACAATCCTGCTTTATATTCTTGGCTAGCTTACCTTCGTACATCATCTTTTCTCCCCGTATTGTCTTTTTCGTTATCTTCTGTTGTTCTTTAAACATTACCCAATCCTCTTGCTTCCCGCTCATCTTTGCTACGTTGTACTTCTTCGCTTTAATTTTTATACTGTCCCTGATGTCCCTTGTCAGCCATGGTCGCCCCTTTCTCCACTTGGAATATTTTGGCCTCCTAGGAATGAACTGATCCTGCACCTTCTGTATTATTCCTAGAAACAACTGCCATTGTTGTTGCACTGTCATCCCTGCTAGTGTATATTTCCAGTCAACTTTGGCCAGCTCCTCCCTCATGGCCCCATAGTCCTGTTTACTCAACTCCAACTCCGAACTATTCTTCTCCCTCTCCAATTGTAGATGAAACCTGACCATGTTATGGGCACTGCCTCCTAATGGTTAATCGAGGTCCTTTATCAAACCCGGTTCATTAAATAACACTGAATCCAGAATTGCCTTCCCCTGATAGGGTCCAATACAAGCAGTTGTAAGAATCCATCATGAAGGCACTCTACAAAGTCCCTTTCTTGGGGTCCAGTACCAACCTAATTTCCCCAGTTTACCTGCATGTTGAAATCTCCCATAAAAACCACAGCATTACATTTACCACATGCCAATTTTAACCCCTGATTCAACTTGCGCCCTATGTCCAGGCTACTGTTTGGGGGCCTGTAGATTAGCCCCATCACGGTCTTTTTACCCTTACAATTCCTTAGTTCTATCCTTACTGACTCCACATCTCCTGTTTCAATGTCACCTCTTGCAAGGGACTGAATTTAATTCCTCACCAAACGGGCTACCCCGCCTCCTCTGCCCATCTGTTTGTCTTTTCGATAGGAGGTATATCCTTGAATATTCAGTTCCCAGCCCTGTCCCTCTTGCAGCCATGTCTCAGTAATTCCCACAACATCATACTTGCCAGTTTCTAACTGAGCCTCAAGCTCGTCCACTTTATTCCTTATACTTTGCGCATTCATATACAGCACTTTGACCTCCGTATTCACTTTTCCCCTCGAAATTGGCCCTGACCTTACTCTGTTGTCTATTCTCGAGCTTTCCATCCCATTAATTCGATAATCTTTTGTAATTTTCCTGTAACCACTTCCACTTCAACTCCATCTTTAAATTCCGAATTTGTCTCTAGGATAGAAGCCACCGACGTGTCCGTCCCTCGGACTTGGAACATCGTCTCCCCGGACAGTTCCCAAGAGGGATTAGGCACGGCAGCCTGAGTCTTCTGCACTCCACGATTTCCACCCGTTCTCTCCGTCAAATACCTTGGTTCTTCCCGAATCCTCGGCGTGACAACCTCACTGTAGGTCCTGTCCAGGGCACTCTCGTTTTCCCGGATGGTCATCCAGCTGCTTCTCCAGTGCCCCAACACGGTCCTATAGGAGCTGAAGCTGGACGCATTTGCCACAGTTGTAGTAGCCAGAGGCTCCATCCGTGTCCCTGGGCTCCCACATTCTGCAAGCCTCACACTGTCTCATGTGCCCGACATGTGTTCACCGCATTCCGTCCTCTCGAGTTTTATACGTAGCTTTCTCTCCTCATCCTCCTCGCCGAAGTCTCTCACGCCAAAGATTCACACTTTGCTCACAAGACCGCTCCCTCACTACCGCTCCCTAAGAGCCGTCCTGCTTATATTGATTGATAAATTGCCTTACTCAACGTACCAATTTACAAACCAAATTCCGCAGTTTTAAACTATTTTCCCCTCTGACTCACTTCTTACATCCTCCCACTCGGGCTAGTGCCGATCAGTACTTTTTACTGATTCTCTTTGCTGCTGTTTCTTCAAAATCCACGTGAGCTCTGAGTGCTAGAGCTCTAAAACGCATTATTATTATTCTAATTATTATTATTCTAATTATTATTCTAATTATTATTCTAATTATTATTATTATTATTATTATTATTATTATTATTATTATTATTATTATTATTATTACTAATCGTAGAAGAACCATCAGGACCCGATATATTTTTGCACTTACTTTAGGGAGAAACACAATTTAGTTTAGTTTAGTTATTTCTCACGTACACAGAGGTACAGTGAAATGCTTTTGTTGCGTGGTAACTAGTCAGCGAAAAGGTAATACATGATTACATTCCAGCCACTCACGGTGTACAGGCACGATAAAGGAATAACTTTAGTGAGCAAGATAAACCCAGTGAAGTCCATTCAGGGTTAGTCCGAGGATGATCAATGAGGTAGATAGCGGTTCAGGGCTGCTTTCTTGCTGTGGTTCAGTTGCCTGATAACAGCTGGGAAACAACTGTCCCTGAATCTGGATGTGTGCGTTTTCACACTTCTGTACCTTTTGTCTCATGAGGGAGGGGAGAAGAGGGAATGATTATGGCGCAACGCTGCTTTGATTTTGCTGATAGCCTTGGCGAGGCAGCGTGAGGTGTAAATAGAATATTGCAAGTTACGGGATAGGACGCACAAACTATAGGCATGTGCTCAGGATTGAACCGGGTCCCTGGCGATGGGAGGCAGCAACTCTACCGCTGCGCCATCCCAGTGGATGTGGAGAGGATGCTTCCACTAATGGGAGTGTCAACGACCAGAGCGCATAGCATCAGAATAAAAGGACATATCTTTAGAATAAAAATGAGGAGGAATTTATTTAGCCACGTTTGTTGGTAAATGTTACTTCTTCTGTTAAAGTTTCAAAACTAACAAGGGTGTTTTTTTCCTACGTTCCTTTCAGTGAATATTGTGGCCATTGTGATCCTATCCCAGGGTAAATGCGGCCTGTCCAAGTGTATCACTTACTACCTGGTGGCCATGGCGGCAGCTGATCTGGTGGTCGTGTTTACAGGCGTGATACTGAACCGCATCGTTGATATTTACTTTCCCGGGAGTTACTTGTTGCTAACTCCGGCATGCAGAGCAAAGACAGCTCTGGTTTATGCAACCAGAGATATTTCCGTCTGGTTGACTGTGACCTTCACCTTTGACCGCTTTGTCGCCATTTGCTGCAGGAAGTTGAAAAACACCTATTGCACCAAGCAAACAGCCGCAATGGTTATCGGCCTGGTGATAACTCTGAACTGTCTAAAGAACATACCTTGGTACTTCGTGTATGATCCAATATATATCGTTAACAAATTGCCGTGGTACTGCCGGATAAGGCCAGCGTTTTACATTTCGCCCGCGTGGTTATCGTTCTCATATATGGACTGCATAGCCACACCTTTCTTGCCATTCTTCCTCATTTTGCTACTGAATGCTCTGACAGTGAGGTACATAATTGCGGCAAGCAGAGTCCGCCGGGCGTTGAGGGGTAACCTCGCTGAAAGCAACCCTGACCCCGAGATGGAGAACAGGAAAAAGTCCATAATTTTGCTCTTCAGCATATCCGGTAACTTTATCTTGTTATGGCTGACGTACATTGTACACTATTTGTACTATCGAATTACGAATACTTTTTCCTATTCCGGTTATAACGATCCGGTTTACATTCTTCAAGAAACCGGTTATATGCTGCTGCTTTTAAGCTGCTGCTCAAACACGTTTATCTACGCAGTTACGCAGAGTAAATTTCGAGAGGAACTTATGAAAATCGTCCAATTCCCCACGAAATCATTTCTCATGTGCCTCCGAAAATAAAATTACTATCCTGCTTCAGAGCTATGTCGACGACTTGTTTATCGCTCCAATCTTTCATTCCACAAGACCTGACCATCGTATCTCCGTGTTCACGATCTTCTTCATAGGATATTGAGTACACAATACAGAAGCAGTGCAGCCCTCCACAATGTCCGTGCCGACCATATTTCCAGTTGTTATCTGCCTGTGACTTTCAGTCTGAAGAAGCGACTCGACCCCAAACGTCATCTATTCCTTTTAGTTTATCTTGCTTTAGATTAGAGATACAGTACATTGCGGAAAAAGGCCCTTCGGCCCTCGGACACCGCAACGACCAGCGATCTCCGCAGTTACAGTATCCAACACACTACAGCGACAATTTAATTTTACATTGTTACATGTAGTGAAGAGCGAAAGTCTTGGATATTTTGCATGTGGAGACGGTGTTGCCACTGTGGGAGACGTTGAATTTCGAAAAGTTAATGTTCACACCGCTGAGATGTAAGCTTAAGGGACAGAAGTTTAGGGGTAATATGAGGGGGAACTTCTTTACGCAGAGAGTGGTGGCGGTGTGGAATGAGCTCCCAGTGGAAGTGGTGGAGGCAGGTTCATTGGTATCATTTAAAATTAAATTGGATAGGCATATGGATGAGAAGGGAATGGAGGGTTATGGTACGAGTGCAGGCAGGTGGGACTAAGGGGACAAAATTTGTTCGCCATGGACTTGTAGGGCCGAGATGGCCTGTTTCCGTGCTGTAATTGTTATATGGTTATATGGTTCCATTAGGACAGTGATGAGGAGGAATGTATTTAGGCAGAGGGTCGTGAATCTGTGGAATTATTTGCCACAGAAAGCTGTGGAGGCAACGTCAGTGGTTATTTTAAAGATAGAGATAGATAGATTCTTGATTAGTACGGGTGTCAGATGTTATGGGGAGACGGCAGGAGAAAGGGGGTGAAAGGGAGAGATAGATCAGCCGTTATTAAATGGCAGAGTACACTCGATTAACCGCATAACCTAATTCTGCTCCAACTTTATGGTCGACACAAAATGCTGGAGCAGCTCAGCGGGACAGGCAGCAACTATGGAGAGAAATGGGTGACGTATCGTGTCGAATCCCTTCTTCATTCTGATATCAGGGGATGGGGCGGGATAAAGATATAATTTAGTCGGAGACAGTAAGACTGGTCGGTGGGAAGGGGGAGGTGATGGAGAGAGAATGGGCTGATTGAATTTCGAAAAGTTAATGTTCACACCGCTGAGCTGTAAGCTACCCAAGCGAAATAAGATATGTATTTCCTCCAATTTGCGCTGGGCCTCACTCTGGCAACAATCAACAATCAGTTTTATTCGTCACATTGCACATAAAATGCATGTGAAATGAAGTAGCCGGCAGCGGTACAATGATAAAGAACACACAAAAACACACTAACCATTTAACACAGACATTCACCACAGCATTCATCACCGTGGTGGAAGGCACAAACTATGTCCAGTCCTCCTCGATTTCCCCCCGTAGTCGACACCTTAACCCTCGTTTCCCCCCGTGGTCGACACCTCTCCGGTGGGGCGTCCAGATGTGCAGACAAGGTAAAAATCCAGGTAAGTCCTAATTAATCGGTGCCTCCCCACCGGAGACCGCAGCTTCAGGCTGGTGTAAGCCGCAAGCCGGCGGTCGGAGATTTAAAGTTCGCGCCGCGGCCAGAAGCACCACAGACTGCAGGGCCGGCGGTCGAAGCTCCCCTCCAGGATCCCTGGCGAGGGACCCCGCTCCTGATGGTAAGTAAGTCCCCGCCGTGCCCGCGGTAGAAGTTGCCCACGGGCCAGTAGTTGGAGCTCTTCTTCCCCCGGGTCCCCCACGAGTGATCCCAGGCTGCGGACGCCGCGCCAGCTGGAGCACTGCAGGCCGCGGCTTCAGGCTGCCGGCTACCTTCCGGCGAGCCCCAGCGAGGGCTCGCCCGCTCCACGCCGAGGGTCCGCGCTGCGCCCGCCGCTGAAGCCCCGGGCGTGTCTCCGGGAAAGGCCGCACCGATCCTCGATGTTACACCTGGAACAGCGTTACAGTAGATGAGGTTGGAGGAGGTGCAAATGAACCTTTGCCTCACCTGAAAAGACTGTCGGTGATCTTGGATGGAGTCGAGAGCGGATGTAAAGGGACAGTTGTTGCATCTCCTGTGGTGGCAATGCAACGTATCTGCGGAGGGGGTGGTTTGGGTTGGAAATGACTAGTTGACCAGTGAGTTGCGGAGGGAACGGTCTCTGCGGAAAGCAGAAAGGGGAGGAGATGGGAAGATGTGGCCAGTAATGGGATCCCGTTAGAGGTGGCGAAAGATTTGGAGGGTTATATGCTGTATGGGACGGCTGATAGTGTGGAAGGTGAAGACAGGGGGGACTCTATTCGTGTTGCCAATGGGAGAGGGGGAGCAATAGCGGAGCTGTGTCATATCGAGGATACCCTATTGAGAGCCTTATAACCATATAACAATTTACAGCACGGAAACTGGCCATCTCGGCCCTTCTAGTCCGTGCCGAACACTTACTCTCACCTAGTCCCAATTACCTGCTCTCAGACCATAACCCTCCATTCCTTTCCCGTCCATCTACCTATCCAATTTACTTTTAAATGATAAAATCAAACATGCCTCCACCACTTCCACTGGAAGCTCATTCCACACAGCTACAAATCTCTAACGAAGTTCCCCCTCATGTTACCCATAAACGTTTGCCCCTTAATTCTCAAGTCGTGTCCTCTTGTTTGAATCTCCCCTACACTCAATGGAAAAAGCTTATCCACGTCAACTCTGTCTATCTATCTGTCCCCCCTTAACCTTCGGCGCTCCAAAGAATAAAGACTTAACTTGTTCAACCTTTCGCTGTAACTTAGGTGCTAAAACCCAGGCAACATTCTAGTAAATCTCCTCTGTACTCTATTTTGTTGACATCTTTCCCTATAATCTGGCGACCAAAATTGTACACCATACTCCAGAATTGGCCTCACCAATGCCTTGTACAATTTTAACATTACATCCCAACTTCTATACTCAATCTATAATGGAAAAGGGAAACCCCGGAGGACATCTCCGATGTTCCGGTATGGAAAACCTCATTCTGGGCGCAACGAAACGTCACCCATTCCTGTTCTACAGACGTTGCACGGCTCGCTGTTACTCCAGCATGTTGTGTCTACCTTCGATTATAAATAGCATCGGCAATTCCTTTCCACACAATTAAAGTTTGCCTGCAGTTCCCTGATTTGTGCAGAATCCTCACATTTTGGGTCTTGGTTTGACATCCACATTGTGGTCCATGCGATTCCCAGCTCCTTGACGAAGTCATCACCGTACCAGACCCACAACTCGCAGTGAGGAGGAACATAGAAACATGGAAACATAGAAAATAGGTGCAGCAGTAGACCATTCGGCCCTTCGAGCCTGCACCGCCATTCGATATGATCATGGCTGATCATCCAACTCAGTATCCAGTACCTGCCTTCTCTCCATACCCCCTGATCCCTTTAGCCACAAGGGCCACATCTAACTCCCTCTTAAATATAGCTAACAAACTAGCCTCAACTACCTTCTGTGGCAGAGAATTCCACAGATTCGCCACTCTCTGTGAAAAAAGTTGTTTTCATCTCGTTACTAAAATATCCCCTTATTCATTAAACTGTGATCCCTTGCTCTGGACTTCCCCAACGTCTGGAACAATCTTCCTGCATCTAGCCAGTCCAACCCCTTAAGAATGTTGTAAGTTTCTATAAGATCCCGCCTCAATCTTCTAAATTCTAGCGAGTACAAGCCGAGTCTATCCAGTCTTCCTTCATATGAAAGTCGTGACATCCCAGGAATCAGTCTGGTGAACCTTATCTGCACTCCCTCTATGGCAAGAATGTCTTTCCTCAGATTTGGAGACCAAAATTGTACGCGATGCTCCAGGTGTGGTCTCACCAAGACCCTGTACAACTGCAGTAGAACTTCCCTGTTCCTATATTCAAATCCTTTCGCTATGAATGCTAACACACCATTCGCTTCGTTCACTGCCTGCTGCACCTGCATGCCTGCTTTCCATGACTGGTGTACCATGACACCGAGGTCACGTTGCATCTCCCCCTTTCCCAATCGGCCACCATTCAGATAAAATACTACTTTCCTGTTTTTGCCTTCAACGTGGATAACCTCACATTTATCCACATTATACTGCATCTGCCATGCATTTGTCCACTCACCCAGCCTATCCAAGTCACCTTGCAGCCTCCTAGCATCCTCCTCACTGCTAACACTGCCCCCCCAGCTTCGTTTCATCTGCAAACTTGGAGATGTTGCGTTCAATTCCCTCGTCTAAATCATTAATATATTGTAAATAACTGGGGTCCCAGCACTGAGCCTTGCGGTACCCCACTAGTCACTGCCTGCCATTGTGAAAAAGACCCGTTTACTGCTACTCTTTGCTTCATGTCTTCCAGCCAGTTCTCTATCCACATCAATACTGAACCCCCAATACCGTGCGCTTTAAGTTTGTATACTAATCTCTTATGTGGGACCTTGTCGAAAGCTGAGATGCAGCCTATCTGGCCCTGGGGAATTATCGGCCTTTAATCCATTCAATTAACCTAACGCCACTTCCCGGCTAACCTGGATTTCACTCAGTTCATCCATCTCATTTGACCCCCGGTCCCCTGCTATTTCCGGCAGATTATTTAAGTCTTCTTTAGTGAAGACAGAACCAAATTGGTCTGCGAGGAACCGGCTTGCAAGTCCTGTAGTAATTGAAGCCCCTGTAAGGGAAGTCAACAAGGTTCTATTCCCCGGTCCTACACCTATGACCTTATATATTAAGAAGACCTTCGATAGGCACCGTACGTCAGGCTGCTAGGGAAGGGAAGAACCTACGGTATTAAAGAGACAATACAGGCATGGATGGCAGGTTGGCTAGATGTCAGAAGGCAAAGAGGTCCAATAAAAGGCGCGTTTTCAGGTTAGCTGCCAGTGACTTGTGTAGTTCGCAAGGGTCGCTGGTGCGACCGCTTCTTTTCACGTTGCAAACCAATGTAGCCAAGTTTGCAGATGATACTAAGGTAGGTGGAGGGGCAGGCAGTGTAGAGGTAGTAAGGAATCTGCAGAAAAACGTGAACAGTTTGGGAGAGTGGGCAGAGAAATGGCAGATGGAATTCAGTGTAGCAATGCGCGGAGTCAAGCATTTTTTATAATAAAATAAAGGCGTAGATTATTTTCTAAATGCAGAGCGAATCCAGAAATCCGACGATCAAAGGGACTTGGGAGTTCTGGTGCTGGACTTCCAAAAATTACTTAGCAAGTCAAATCGGTAGTAACGAAGGCAACTCCAATGTTAGCATTGATACCAAGGGGCCTGGAATACAAATACTGAAATGTAAAACAAAGGCGTTGGTCAGGCTGCATTTGGAGTACTGTGAGCAAACATGGGTCCCATATCCGAGGAAGGATGTGTTGGCTTTGCATAGGTTCCCGAAGAGTTTTACAAGAATGATTCCAGGAATTAGTGTGTTAGCATACGATAAGCGCTTGGCAGCACTGGGTCTGTGCTCGCTTGAGTTTAGAAGGTTGCGGAGGGGTGGGGGATCTCACTGAAACTTACAGAAAAATGAATGGCATAGATAGCGTGAATGTGGAAAGGATGTTTCCACTGGTGGGAGAACCTAGGACCAGATGTCATAACCTCAGAATGAAAGGGCGTTCTTTTAGAAAGGAGACGAGGAGGAACTTCTTTAATCCAAAAACATCTTGCTTAGAACGGGTGCCATGAGTTATGGGGAGAAGGCAGGAAAAAGTGATTAGGTGGCCGAGATCAGCCATGATTGAATGGCTGTGTAGTCTAGATGGGCCGAATGGCTTGATTCTACTCTTGTGAACTGTGAACCTATCCTGAGGATCTAGCCAATTGATCTGGGTATTGGCCCGTTGGCAATATTTTTTTACCAACACGCACCAACACCAGGTCCTAGATCCATAAACGCATTTATGATGCATCTTGACATACTCTTATATTCTGTATCCCTTGCGCGGGATTGCAAGAGCATTTCGGCGTCCTTGACTCGTGCTCCCCCTTAAAACTTAAGTGAGAATAACAGTAGCAAAGAAATGGGCTTTTCTTTGCAATTGAATGCCGAAATCTCCTTGTTTCTTAATACTCACTCGACCTTACTATGCATGTGGTTAGCATATTAGTACTCTCTTATTTATTACTTTGCACGTTACGTTTATAGGATCCTTTCACTTCCCATTATATCCACTCATATTTAACATTGTGCTGTATGCGAATAATGTACCGCACACCATCAACAACACTACCAATATTTTGTGAACGCCGACATGAAGTCAAGTTCATATTGCAATCGATGTGGCGCTAGATGTCCGAACACGTATGAAGGACGTTAAATCTCTCTGCCCTAAACACTAAAATCTGAAAGTTATTCCTGCCTTGTTTTCTTCTTTGCGTCCAACTCACCTATATCGACCATCGCCAGAAACTAACGCTCACGCAATCAACAATCTGTCAACTGCCAATTTATGATCGTTCCTCCCACTTTGGTAACAATACCCAGAAAGGAGTTGCACGTGGCGAAATAGCGATATCTTTCGCTGGTACCGGTCGTCGAGGAATCGTTTCAAGTTTGTCCAAGAGGCTCATCCATCTCAATGAAGTACCAGATGTTTTACCTCTTGTCTGCGGTCTTAATAGGAATAATGAGACACTGTATTTGTTGCTGGCCTGGTCGTAGCAATATTGAAGTTTGGGAGAGTGGGCAGAGAAATGGCAGATGGAATTCAGTGTAGCAATGCGCGGAGTCAAACTTTCTTTTCCGCACTCTGTAGCAGATGTCTCCAAGACACTCGATTTCGTCAATTTTCAGCAAATTTCAAAGCAATGAAACGCGTGGCTGTAGGTTTGGATTCAAATGTTGCGCCTTGGTTTGTCATTTACGATTTGCAGCAGCGTAACACATTATCAGGAATACACCTATTCCTCCCGGAAGCTCTGTGAAACTGACCAGCGCAATAGCTCATTGGCCTTGTATTAACGAATTGCAATGGGATACGTAAGACACTCAGGTAACTGGGACTGAATTCGAGATCTTCAGGCCACTGAACTGCCAACCGATCCACGCAGACTCGAATCACGAATTCAATTTTAAAAGTTTAAACGTCAGCAATTTTAGAAGCACCGACATGGGTCTCCATGCATACAGGGTTAGACACAATAATGAAAACCTTTATACCGACAGTCGTTTCTTGCTGATATCAGCTTAGTCTGAATCGATAACCCCATCCTCCGGCCTTCTCCCATCAACTTTACCACCTGTACTAATCAAAAATCTACCTATCTCTGCCTTAACAATATCCACTGACTTGGTCTGTACAGCCTTCTGTGGCAAATAATTCCACAGATTCACCACTAAAGGTATTTAATTTTGATTTACGACCACTGGCCCTGGATTCTCTCTCTAGTGGAAACTTACTCTCCACATCCACTCTATCCAAGCCTTTCACTATTCTGTACTTTTTAAAATGAGATTATCTCCTCATTTTTCTAAACTCCGTCGAGTAGAGGCCCAGTCCCGACAAACACTCATCGTAGGTTAACCTACTCATACCTGGGATAATTCTTCTAAAACTCATTTGGACCCTCTCCAGAGTCAAAATATCCTCCCTCAAATATGATGACCAAAATTGCTCACAATATTCCAAACGTGGCCTAACCAGCGCCTTATAGAGCTTCAGCATGGAGAATGGAGAATATGTCACTCCATTCAGATTCTGCGCATTGACAATGCTCTTGGAAGGGTCGTTGCTGGATACGATTATAGAACATTCTCAGCCTCCATACGACCCCGTAGACGCAACACGGATCTTGCATCATTTGTGACGGTGCACTCTTCCTCCCACATTTTGCCCTGTGTCATATCGACTCGTTACAGTGCCTGCTAAACTGCATATGCCAATTGTCTAAATAATGCCATTATCGAAATGAGTATTTTGTTGGGGGAAATAGTTTCAATTACGCTACCAAGAAATAATCCCTCCTAAATGCATATGACTTTTCTGTATTTTTTGACGGGGAGATCTTTGGGTCGCGGAGAACTGACCGCGTTCATGTTGGTATTTGTGTTTGACTAATCATCTTGAATTTTTTGAAAATTGGAAATTGACGAGGGTAAAGCAGTGGATGTTGTCTATATGGACTTTAGTAAGGACTTTGACAAGGTTCCTCATGGAAGGTTGGTTAAGAAGGTTCAACTGTTGGGTATAAATGCAGGAATAGCAAGATGGATTCAACAGGGGAATGGGAGAAGCCAGAGAGTAATGGTGGATTGCTGTTTATCGGGTTGGAGGCAGGTGACTAGTGGGGTGCCTCAGGGATCTGTGTTGGGTCCTTTGTTGTTTGTCATGTACATCAATGATCTGGATGAAGGTGTGGTAAATTGGATTAGTAAGTATGCAGATGATACCAAGATAGGGGGTGTTGTGGATAATGAAGAGGATTTTCAAAGTCTACAGAGTGATTTGGGCCATTTGGAATATGGGCTGAAAGATGGCAGATGGAGTTGAATGCTGATAAATGTGAGGTGCTACACATTGGCAGGACAAATCAAAATAGGACGTACATGGTAAATGGTAGGGAATTGAAGAATACAGTTGAACAGAGGGATCTGGGAATAACCGTGCATAGTTCCTTGAAGGTGGAATCTCATATAGATAGGGTGGTAAAGAAAGCTTTAGGTGTGCTAGCCTTTATAAATCAGAGCATTGAGTATAGAAGCTGGGATGTAATGTTAAAATTGTACAAGGCATTGGTGAGACCAAACCTGGAGTATGGTGTACAATTTTGGTCACCCAATTATAGGAAGGGTGTCAACAAAATAGAAAGGGTACAGAGGAAATTTACTAGAATGTTGCCTGGGTTTCAACAACTAAGTTACAGAGATAGGTTGAATAAGTTAGGTCTTTATTCTCTGGAGCGCAGAAAGTTAAGGGGGGACTTGATAGAGGTCTTTAAAATGATGAGAGGGATAACCATATAACCATATAACCATATAACAATTACAGCATGGAAACAGGCCATCTCGACCCTTCTAGTCCGTGCCGAACACGTATTCTCCCCTAGTCCCATATACCTGCGCTCAGACCATAACCCTCCATTCCTTTCTCGTCCATATAACTATCCAATTTATTTTTAAATGATAAAAACGAACCTGCCTCTACCACATTCACTGGAAGCTCATTCCACACAGCCACCACTCTCTGAGTAAAGACGTTCCCCCTCATGTTACCCCTAAGTTTCTGTCCCTTAATTCTCAAGTCATGTCCCCTTGTTTGCATCTTCCCCTCTCAATGGGAAAAGCTTATCCACGTCAACTCTGTCTATCCCTGTCATCATTTTAAAGACCTCTATCAAGTTCCCCCTTAACCTTCTGCGCTCCAAAGAATAAAGCCCTAACTTGTTCAACCTTTCTCTGTAACTTAGTTGCTGAAACCCAGGCAACATTCTAGTAAATCTCCTCTGTACCCTTTCTATTTTGTTGACATCCTTCCTATAATTAGGCGACCAAAATTGTACCCCATACTCCAGAATTTGCCTCACCAATGCCTTGTACAATTTTAACATTACATCCCAACTTCTATACTCAATGCTTTGATTTATAAAGGCCAGCACACCAAAAGCTTTCTTTACCACCCTATCTACATGAGATTCCACTTTCAGGGAACTGTGCACAGTTATTCCCAGATCCCTCTGTTCACCTGCATTCTTCAATTCCCTACCATTTACCATGTACGTCCTATTTTGATTTCTCCAGCCAAGATGTAGCACCTCACACTTATCAGCATTAAACTCCATCTGCCATCATTCAGCCCACTCTTCCAACTGGCATACATCTCTCTGTAGACTTTGAAAATCTACTTCATTATCCACAACCCCTCCTATCTTAGTATCATCTGCATACTTACTAATCCAATTTACCACACCATCATCCAGATCATTGATGTACATGACAAACAACAGTGGACCCAACACAGATCCCTGTGGCACCCCACTAGTCACTGGCCTCCAACCTGACAAACAACCATCCACCATTACTCTCTGGCATCTCCGATTCAGCCACTTTTGAATCCATCTTGCTACTCCACCATTAATACCCAACCATTGAACCTTCTTAACCAACCTTCCATGAGGAACCTTGTCAAAGGCCTTACTGAAGTCCATATATACAACATCCACTGCTTTACCCTCATCAATTTCCAGCGTAACCTCTTCAAAAAATTCAAGAAGATTAGTCAAACATGACCTTCCACGCACAAATCCATGTTGACTGTTCCTAATCCGACCCTGTTTATCCAGATGCTTATATATATTATCTCTAAGTATCCTTTCCATTAATTTGCCCACCACTGACGTCAAACCAAAGGTTTATAATTGCTAGGTTTACTCTTGGACCCCTTTTTAAACAATGGCACAACATGCGCAGTACGCCAATCCTCCGGCACTATTCCCATTTCTAATGACATTTGAAATATTTCTGTCATAGCCCCTGCTATTTCTACACTAACTTCCCTCAATGTCCTAGGGAATATCCTGTCCGGACCTGGAGACTTATCCACTTTTATATTCCTCAAAAGTGTCAGTACTTCCTCTTCTTTGAATCTCATAGTTTCCATAGCTACTCTACTTGTTTCCCTTACCTCACATAACTCAATGTCCTTCTCCTTGGTGAATACCAAAGAAAAGAAATTGTTCAATATCTCCCCCATCTCTTTTGGCTCTGCAGATAGCTGTCCACTCTGACTCTCTAATGGACCAATGTTATCCCTCGTTATCCTTTTGCTATTAATATAGCTGTAGAAACCCTTTGGATTTACTTTCACCTTACTTTCCAAAGCAACCTCATATCTTCTTTTACATTTTCTAATTTCTTTCTTGAGATTCTTTTTACATTCTTTGTACTCCTCAAGCACCTCATTTACTCCATGCTGCCTATAATTATTGTAGTTTTTTCCGAACCAAGTGTCCAATTTCCCTTGAAAACCACGGCTCTTTCCCATTTTTACTATTTCCTTTCAACCGAACAGGGACATAAAGATTCTGTACGCTTAAAATTTCACCTATAAATTTACTCCATTTCTCTTCCACATCTTTCCAATAAAACAAAATGTCCCAATTTACTCCTTTTAAATCCTTTCGCATCTCCTCAAAGTTAGCCTTTCTCCAATCAAAAATCTCAACCCTAGGTCCAGTTCTGCCCCTCTGCATAATTATATTGAAACTAATGGTATTGTGATCACTGGTCCCGAACTGTTCCCCAACGCATACCTCTGCCACCTGACCCGTCTCATTTCCTAACAGGAGGTCCAGCACCGCCCCTTCTCTAGTAGGTACTTCTATGTATTGCTGCAAAAACTATCCTGCACACATTTTACAAATTCCAACCCATCCAGCCCATTTACAGAATGTGTTTCCCAGTCTATGTGTGGAAAATTGAAATCTCCCACAATCACTACCTTGTGCTTACTACTAATATCTGCAATCTCCTTACATATTTGCTCTTCCAATTTTCGCTCCCCATTTGGCGGTCTATAATACACCCCTATAAGTGTTGCTACCCCTTTCCCATTTCTCAGTTCCACCCAAATAGTCTCCCTAGACGAGCCCTCTAATCTATCCTGCCAAAGCACTGCTGTAATATCTTCCCTGATAAGCAATGCAACACCTCCACCTCTTGCCCCTCCAATTCTATCACACCTGAAGCAACGAAATCCTGGAATATTTAGTTTCCAATCACAGCCCTCCTGCAACCATGTTTCACTGATCGCCACAACATCATACTTCCAGGTGTCAATCCAGGCTCTAAGTTCATCCACTTTTCTCACAATGCTCCTAGCATTAAAATATATACATTTAAGAAACCCACCCTCTCTTATACTCTGTTTATTGGCTTTTTCTTCTCTCTTCCCTACATTTTGGGTGAGAGTGCTACCATTCTCTGCCCCCTGCTTCACACACTGACTGCTAGCTTTCCCACTTTGAGTCCCTCCCCCCAACCATACTAGTTTAAAGTCTCCCCAGTAGCCTTTGCAAATCTCCCCGCCAGCATATTGGTCCCCCTCGAGTTCAAGTGCAACCCGTCCTTTCTGTACAGGTCGCACCTTCCCCAAAAGAGGTCCCAATGATCCAGAAACTTGAATCCATACCCACTGCACCAGTCCCTCGACCACTCATTTATCCTCCACCTCGCTCCATTCCTACTTTCACTGTCGCGTGGCACAGGCAGTAATCCTGAGATTGTTACCTTTGCAGTCCTTCTCCTTAACTCTCTACCTAATTCCCTAAATTCATCTTTCAGGACCTCTTCTCTTTTTTTACCTATGTCGTTGGTACCTATATGCACCGCAACCTCGGGCTCCTCTCCCTCCCATTTCAGGATTTCTTGGACCCGTTCAGACACATCCCTGACCCTGGCACCAGGGAGGCAAACTACCATCCGGGTCTCCTGTCTGCGTCCACATAATCGCCTATCCGACCCCCTGACTATAGAGTCCCCTATTACAATTGCCCTCCTCTTCTTTTCCTTACCCTTCTGAGCAACAGGACCGGTCTTTATGCCAGAGGCCCGGCCGCTGTCGCTGCCCCCAGGTAGGCTGTCTCCCCCACCCTTACTTAAACATGAGTACTTATTTTCAAGGTGTACAGCCACCGGGGTACTCACCAGTCCCTGCCTCTGCTCGTTGCCCTTCCTAACTGTGACCCAGTTTTCTGTCTCCCGTGGTCTTGGAGTGACCACCTCCCTGTAACTCCTATCTATGACCTCCTCGCTATCCCTGAGCAGACAGAGGTCATCGAGTTGCTGTTCCAGTTTCCTAACACGGTCCCTTAGGAGCCCCATCTCAACGTACCTGGCGCAGATGTGGACGTCTGGAGGGCACTCAGACTCCAGGACCTCCCACATCTGACATCCAGAACAGTAAACTGCCACGTTTCGAGTCCCGTTGTTGTTGGTGCCCCCGGCGGGCGCTAGCAGAGTCCCGCAGCCATACAAAGCCGCGCCGGGCAATGGTAAGTATCTCCACTCCAGGCACTCCTCGACCCCGCAACTCGGGCGGGAGGAGTCGCCGTTGCGGAAGCCCCGAAAAGCGGTCTCCCAGCAGGGACCCGCGGGTTCCCGGTGTTCCTGTCTGCCAGACCTGCGGTTGGAGCCTCCGAATCTCCGAGGGTAGTGTCGCAGCAGCCGATGGTGGGTAAGTCCGCAGGCTCCGCGACTGGAGCCCCGGATCGTTCCTGCTGGAGGCCGCTCCACGGTGCTAGGCCCCAACGACAACGGAGACCCGACAGGGAAAAGGTCGGGTTCTCCGTGCAGGGGAAATATTTCAAAAATCCCCCGGACTCTCTGCCTCACAAGAATTGCCATGAGCCGTGGACACATGTGATATCCCACCTCAGCCTGGTGTTACATCGTTCACCAAACAACTTGTTATTCACAGGATAAAAACCTCCAGAGAGACTTTCAGATCTCTATGAGGTCACCGGCCTCCAGGAACAAGGTTGCCGCAGAGGTGCCCGCGGGCCCACTCTCCGGTGAATGGTTAATATCTCGAAACACTCTTTCCTCTTGCCCACTGTCTGTTACTTTAAATGAACACACCCTGGGCGAAGGTAATGATCATGAATAACTATGTTCACCGCTGTATCAGTTGATGCCTCCAGGCCCCGGTTCCAAGTCCCAGGTTTCGTACGGTCATGAGTGATGGGATCAGAATTAGACCATTCGGCCCATCACGTCTACTCCACAATTCAATCATGTCTGATCTATTTCTCCTTCCTAACCCCATTCTCCTGCCTTCTCCCCATAACCTCTGACACCCACACTAATCACAAATCTGTCTATCTCTGCCGTAGAAATATCCACTTCTGTGGCAAAGAGTTCCACAGATGCGCCACCCTCTGGCTACAGACATTTCTACTTATCTGCTTCCCAAAAGAACGTCCTTTAATTCTGAGGCTAAGACCTCCAGTCCAATACTCTTCCACGAGTGGGAACATTCCCTCCACTTCCACTCTATCCAGGCCTTTCCCTATTCTGTATGTTTCAATATCCCTCATTCTTCTAAACTCCAGCGAATGCAGGCCCAGCGCCGCCAAACGCTCATCACAGGTTAACCTACTCATTCCTGTGATCATTCTTGTGAACCTCCTCTGGACCCTCTCGAAAGCCAGCACATCCTTCCTTAGATATGGTGCCCAAAAATGCTCATAATACTCCAAATGAGACCTAACCAGTGCCTGAGAGTAACTCAGCATCACCTCCCTGTTTTTATATACAAACCCTCTCGAAATAAATGCTAGCACTGCGTTTGCTTTCTTTACTACCGATTCAACTTGCAGATTAACTTTTTGGGAATCCTGCACCATTACTCCCATGTCTTTTTGCACCTCCCCTATCTGGTTTCTCTCCCCATTTAGTAAACAGTCTACGCCTTTATTCCTACTCACAAACTGACTCCACACTTTGCTACACAATATTCCGTCAGCCACTTCTCTGCCCACTCTCCCAACCTGTCCAAGTCCTTCTGCAGAGTATCTGGTTTCTCTACACTACCTGCTCGTCTGCATATTTTTGTATTATCCGCAAACTTGGCCACAAAGCCTTCAGTCCCCTTGTCCAAATCATTCCTATATAACATGAAAGGTAGCGGCGGCACCAGCACCGAGCCCTGCGGAACTCTGCTAGACACTGGCAGCCAAATAGGAAAACGTCCCCTTTATTGTCACTCTTTATCTTCTGCCATCCAGCCATCTGATATCCATGCTAGTATCTGCCCTTTTATAACATGGGCTCTCATCTTCCTTGGCAGCCTCACCTTATCACAGGCTTCTGAAAATCTCGGTATACAACATCTACTGACTCTCCTTTGTCTGTCCTGCTCGTTACTTCATCAAAGAATTCCAGCAAATTTGGCAGGCAAGACCTCCCCTTCACAAACGCGTGCTGACTTCGGCCTAAGGGATATGGGACATTAAGTTAAGAGTTATGAAGAGAAGGCAGGAACAGGGTACTGATTGGGGATGATCATCCACGATCCCATTGAATGGCGGTGCTGGCTCGAAGGGCCGAATGGCCTACTCCTGCACCTATTGTCAATAGTCTATTGTCTATTACAGTTCATCGTGAATTCCTAAGTATTCTGTAACCTCATCCTTTATAGTGGACTCTACAATCTGACCAACCACCGAAGTCAGACTAATCGGCCTATAGATCCCACTATACTGCCTTGCTCCCTTCTTGTGCAGCGGGGCAATATTGGCAACTTTCCAATCATCTGGAACCACTCCTGAATCCAATGATTCTTGAAATCTCACCATTAATGCCCCCACAATCTCTAATGACACCTCTATCAGAACCCTAGGGTATAGAACCCGGGGGAAACTGAAATGTCGGTCGGTGGGGGGCGCTGCAAGCCGGCGCCCTGTCAGTAGCGTGTCAGTTGTTTTCACCTTTTTAAAATTGTTAGTGTGTTTAAATGTATGTTTTAATGTTTCTTTGTGTGTTTTGTGTGGGGGTGGTGGTGTGTGTGGGGGGGGGGGGGGGGGGGGGGGGGTAAGGGGGAAACCGTTTCGGTCGCCTCCTCATCATAGAGGTGACTTTTTCCAGGTCGCCTCCCTCGTGGCCTAACAGTGCGGTGCGGCCTTTCCTGGAGACGCGCCCAGGGCTTCAGCGGCGGGCGCAGTTCGGACTCTCGGCGTGGAGCGGGCGGGCCCTCACTGGGGGGTCGCCGGAGGGGAGCGCTCCGTTTCGCTGGCCCGGAGCAGCCGGCAACCTGAAGCCGCAGTCTGCAAAGCTCCGGCCAGCGCGACGTCTGCAGCCTTGGATTCCTCGATGGGGACCCGGGAGAGGAATAAGCTTCCACTCCGACTGCTGGCCCGTGGCCAACGTCTACCGCGGGTGCGGCATGGACTTACAATCGGGAGCGGGGTCCCTCGTTGGGGATCCCTGGAGGGGAGCTTCAACTTGGACTGCCGACCCTGCGGTCTGCGGTGCTTCTGGCTGCGGCGCGAACTCTAAATCACCGACCGCTGGCCTGCGGCCTACACCAATCTGAAGCGGCGATCTCCGGTGGGCGAGGCACCGATCCAGCATTACCTTGACTTTCATTCATCTGGACGCCCGCAGCGGCGACTGCGGAGAGTTGAGTTCCCGACCAAGGGGGAAAATGGAGGAGGACGGGCCAATGTTTGCGCCTTCCACCATAGTGATGAATGCTGTGGTGGATGTTTGTGTTATTTTTTTATTGTGTGTATTGTGTGTCTTTCTCATTGTACCGCTGTTGGCAAATTCATTTCACTTGCACTTTATGTGCAATGTGACGGATACAACGGATTGATTGATTGATATAGTCCATCCGGACCAGATCACTTATCCACCGTCTCCCTAGTAACAGCCACTCCACTAATGTCCACCCCCTGCCTCTCTTGGAGTTCGGCCACATTGCTGGTGTCTTCCACTGTGAAGATTGATGCAAATAATGTTATTCCACTCCCGTGCAATTTCTTTTGTTCCCCATTATCACTTCTCCTGCATTATTTTCCAGCGGTCCAACGTCCATTCGTGCTTTTCCCAGCTGCGCACCATAGCTAAAATCAAACCATTCCTCTAATTTGACGACTTCGAAAAGATCATCCTCGCATTCATCTCCTCCCGCCTTGACTACTACAACTCCCTATACACTGGCATCAGCCAATCTTCCCTTTCTCGCCAGCAACTGGTCCAAAACGCCGCAACAAAACCTTTGACGGGTACCCGTAAAAGCGACCACATCATCCCGATCCTGGCCTCTCTCCACTGGTTCCCTGTACGGTACAGAATCAACTTCAAGCTCCTCTTATTCGTATTCTTACCCCCCACCCCCTCAAAAATCTTCATATCAAACATCTTCCAAGCCACCATTCTACCAGGTCAGCTAACTTGGGGCTACTGACTATCCCGCGGTCCAGGTTTAAGCTCAGGGGCGACCGTGCTTTTGCAGTTGCACAACCTAGACTGAGCAACAGCATCCCTCTCTTCATCAGAACTGCCCCCTCCATCGACTCCTTTAAGTCACGACTTAAAACCTATTTCTACTCCCAAGCAGTTCTTGAGGCCCTCTGAGAGACCGCTGTAAACAATTTAATGATGTATTGTTAGAAACAACTACATAATGTGTACCATTGTATGTACCACATTAGTACCTGCACTTGGTCAATGTGAGTTGTTTTTAAATGTGCTATACAAATACAAATTATTGACTGACTTTCTTTCTCCTTTTATATAGCTGAAGAAACCCTTGCTATCCACTTTTATATTGTTAGCTAGCTTACCTTCATATTTCATTGATTCACCCCGTATTGCCTTCTATTGTTCTTTAAGCGCTTCCCAGTCCTGATTCCCACTAATCTTTGTAATTATGCCGTCTCTTTCAGTTTAAAACTGTCGTTGACGTTTCTTCTCAGTCACACTGGCTTAATGTTGCCTCTAGAATCTTTCTTCGTCTTTGGAATGAAATCATCCGGATTCTTCCGAATTATTCCCACCAGACATTCTTAACATTGCTGTTCCACCCTCAACCCTTCCAGGGTACCTTTCAAGTCATCCTTGGCCAGCTCCTCCCTCATGCCTCTGCGGCCTCCTTAGCTCAGTTCCAATACCGACGCATCCGATTTCACCTTGTTCCTCTCAAATTTCAAACTGATCATATTGTGGTCGCTACCTCCCAGTGGTTCCTTTATCTTGACTTCCCTTATCAGATCCAGTTCATCACACGACACTAAATCCAGAATTGCCTTTTTCCGGGTCGGCTCCATTACAAGCTGCTCTTAGAATCCACTCGGAGGCACTCTTCAAATTCCTTTTCTTGGGGTCCGGTATCAATCTGAATTTCCCAGTCTACCTGCATGTTGAAATCTCCCGTGACCCACCTTTCTTAGAAGCCAATTGTATCTCCTGTTATAACTCGTATCCTATATCCTGGCTACTGTTTGGAGGCCTGTAAATAACTCCCATTTCTTATAGACAATAGACAATAGTGCAGGAGTAGGCCATTTGACCCTTCGAGCCAGCACTATCTAGCCCTCTCTTGAAAGCATCCAGGGAACCTGCCTCCACCACCCTCTGTGGCAGAGAATTCTACTGAACTAACACTCTCTGTGAGAAAAAGTGTTTCCTCGTCTCCGTTCTAAATGGCTTAGTCCTTATTCTTAAACTGTGGCCCCTGGTTCTGTACTCCCCCAACATCGGGAACATGTTTCCTGCCTCTAGCGTGTTCAAGCCATTAACAATCTTATATGTTTCAATAGGATATCCTCTCATCCTTCTAAACTCCAGAGTGTACAAGCCCAGCCGCTCCATTATCTCAGCATATGACAGTCCCGCCATCCCAGGAATTAACCTTGTAAACCTATGCTGCACACCCTCACTTTCTTGAGCTGGAGGGAGGTGGGATTCATTGACGCAGCCGGCTGTCATAAGGTATTTTTAAGGCAGAGATTGACAGATTCTTCATTCGTACGGGTGTCAGGGTTATGGGGAGAAGGCAGGAGAATGGGGTTGAGTGGGAAAGATAGATCAGCCATCATTCAGTCTAAGAAAAGATCATAGAAACATAGAAAATAGGTGCAGGAGGAGGCCATTCCGCCCTTCGAGCCACCACCGCCATTCATTGTGATCATGGCTGATCATCCCCTATCGATAACCCGTGCCTGCCTTCTCCCCATATCTCTTGACTCCACTAGCCCCTAGAGCTCTATCTAACTCTCTCTTAAATCCATCCAGTGACTTGACCTCCACTGCCATCTGTGGCAGGGAATTCCACAAATTCGCAACTCTCTGGGTGAAAACGTTTTTTCTCACCTCAGTCTTAAATGACCTCCTCTTTATTCTAAGACTGTGGCTCCTGGTTCTGGACACGCCCAACACAGGGAACATTTTTTCCGGCATCTAGCTTGTCCAGTCCTTTTATAATTGTATATGTTTCTATAAGAACCCCCTCATCCTTCTAAACTCCAGTGAATACAAACCTAGTCTTTTCAATCTTTCCTCATATGACAGTCCCGCCATCCCAGGGATCAATGTCGTGAACCTACGAAGCACTGCCTCAATCACAAGGATGTCCTTCCTCAAATTAGGAGAACACAACTGTACACAATACTCCAGATGTGGTATCACCAGAGCCCTATACAACTGCAGAAGAATCATCGTCTTCCGTTATACGTAACCAGAGTGAAGAAGGGTCTCGACCTGAAACGTCACTCATTTCTTCTCTCCAGAGATGCTGCCTGTCCCGCTGAGTTACTGAGCTTTTTGTGTCGAACCATGATTGAATGGCGGAGTAGACTTGATGGACCGACTGGCCTAATTCTGCTGCACCAAGTATGCTCATTCCCATGGCAGACCCCTCTCTGCCCGGTGATGCATAGACTCGGGGCGTCACCGGGCAGCTGCGGCCGCAGGAACCCCTTCACTGATGAGCGGGCACCCGGTTGACAAACGGCACCACTCTCCCCGGGGATTCACGGTGGCGCAGCGGTAGAGTTGCTGCCTTACAGCAAATTGCAGCGCTGGAGACCCGGGTTCGATCCCGACTACGGGCGCTCTCTGTACGTTTGCACGTTCTCCCCGTGATCTGCGTGGGTTTTTTACCGAGATCTCCGATTTTCCTCCCATATCCCAAAGGGCGCCAACTGTCGACCCCCCCCCCCCCCCCCCCCCCCCAACTGTCAGCACTCGCCCCGCCCGGAGTCAGCTCCCTCCCCCTCCCTCGCCCACTCCTCACACCTGTCAACGCCCATTGACCGCACGGTCCTGCAGTCGATGCTCCCGACCCGACCCGACCAACTGTCGACGCGCGCTCCCGACCCGGCCAACTGTCGACGCGCGCTCCCGGCCCGACCAACTGTCGACGCGCGCTCCCGACACGACCAACTGTCGACGCGCGCTCCCGGCCCGACCAACTGTCGACGCGCGCTCCCGACCCGACCAACTGTCGACGCGCGCTCCCGACCCGACCAACTGTCGACGCGCGCCCCCGGCCCGACCAACTGTCGACGCGCGCTCCCGACCCGACCAACTGTCGACGCGCGCTCCCGACCAATCCGCGTCCGTTAATTCCCGCCCACCCGAAAGATTAAAATGAATGTCGGGGAATCACAGGCAAATAGGACTCGCGGTGACGAGGCATCTCGGTTAACAGAGACGAATTGAACCAAAGTGACAGATTCAGTGATGTATAATCAATATTCAAGAGAGTTTATTGTCATGTGTCCCAGATAGGACAACGGAATTCTGGCTTTGCTTCAGCACAAAAGAATATGGTGGGATGAATAAAGAACAGATCAGTGTGTCCATATACCATTACATAAATATATACACACATGAATAAATAAACAGATAAAGTGCAAATAAACAGATAATGGGCTATTAATGTTCAGAGATTTGTTTGAGAAGTTCAATAGCCTGATGGCTGTGGGGAAGAGCGATTCCTGAACTTGGACGTTGCAGTTTTCAGGCTCGCGTACCTTGAAGGTAGAGGGGAGATGAGTGTGTGGCTAGGATGCTGTGCGGCCTTGATGGTGCTGCCAGACTTTTGAGGCAGCAAGAGCGAGAGATCCCCTCGATGGTAGGGTGGTCAGAGCCGATGATGAACTGGGCAGTGTGTTTACAATTTTTGTAGTCTTTTCCGCTGCTGGGCGTTCAAGTTGCCGAACCAAGCCTCGATGCAACCGGTCAACGTGCTCTCTAATGTGCACCTGCAGAAGTTAGAGAGAGTCCTCTTTGACATACCGACTCTCCATAAGCTTCTCAGGAAGTTGAGGTGCTGATGCGCTTTCTTTATAATTGCATCGGTGTTCTATGATCAGGAGAGATCTTCAGAGATGTGCACTATAACGAGCGGTGGTTCAAATGACCATTGCAAGCTGTTCTATGTGAATATGTGCGTAGTTGAGATTCTGTGCAGTTGGATGTGAATATTGGGAGAACAAACACTGATGAGAACAAATGTATGTTGAACTATCGGCGTGGATCAGAGAGTCACGGACGTACAAGTGCACGATTTACACTCACTGGGAATTTAACCGCGTTCATCAACTCAGCCCTGAATTTACTCTGGGTCACCACGTAAATACACGTGTTAGTGCAGCTACTGAGCAGCTGCAGGAACGTCGACGTGGCCCTTGTGATGTTGTAATAACTGATGGGGGTGCAGTAAACTTGCACCTTCGCAATACCCGTAAAGATGAAAAGATATGGCCTGTGGACCCCACAGTAACATGAAACTGGCGGTAACACTGAAGAATAAAACAATGGACTTCCTGCGGTTCTCCATCTCCGGATGCTTGTCATTCTCTCCGTTGCTGCGGCCCCGGAGATCCCCCTGCCGGACTCTGCTGGCCGCTACCATCCGCCTGGCAGTCAGCACATTGAGCAGAAGAATCAGAAAGAACGGGATATAAGGGGTTAGAACGCGGTGTGTGACATTATATGCGACCCATGCAGACGACGTGGGTTTGGTGTGGCAACTCCAGGGAAGATTATCATACACGTAGCCAGGTTCTAACGTAAACGACCGGGGAACGTTCCCTAAACAGCCCAGCGCACTCACTGCCCCGATAACCACAGCCGCCGTTCTCTCAGTGCAATATCTTGTTTTCAGCTTTTCACAACAAATAGTCTCAAACCGATCGAAGGTGAAGGCCACCGTCAGCCAGACAGAGACCGCGGTGGATGCAAAGACGAGGAAATAGTCAGTCACGCATATGGGAGTAATGTTCAGCAACGAATATGGGAAGTAAATCGTACTAGTCTTACGGCGAAACGGATCGGTGATGCCGACCAGGAGATCAGACGCTGCCATGACCACCAGGTAGAGAGTGATGCATTTGGAGAGACCGCATTTACCTCGACTGAGAATCACAATCGCCAACAAGTTTACTGTGAATGAGAGGATAGATATTACTGACATAAAGGGGGTCTTTTTTAAAAAGGGAGGGAGAGAGAAAACAGGGAAATACAGACCAGTCTAACATCGGTAGTGGGGAAACTGCTAGAATCAGTTATTAAAGATGGGATAGCAGCACATTTGGAAAGTGGTGAAATCATCGGACAAAGTTAGCATGGATTTACGAAGGGTAAATCATGTCTGACGAATCTTATAGAATGTTTCGAGGATGTAACTGGTAGCGTGGATAGGGGAGAACCAGTGGATGTGGTGTATCTGGACTTTCAGAAGGGTTTTGACAAGGTCCCACATAAGAGATTAGTATACAAACTTAAAGCACACGGTATTGGGGTTCAGTATTGATGTGGATAGGGAACTTGCTGGCAGACAGGAAGCAAAGAGTATGAATAAAAGGGTCATTTTCACAATGGCAGGCAGTGACTAGTGGGGTACTGCAAGGCTCAGTTCTGGGACCCCAGCTATTTACGATATATATTAATGATTTGGACGAGGGAATTGAATGCAACATCTCCAAGTTTGCAGATGACACGAAGCTGGGGGGCAGTGTTAGTTGTGAGGAGGATGCTAGGAGGCTGCAAGGTGACTTGGATAGGCTGGGTGAGTGGGCAAATGCATGGCAGATGCAGTATAATGTGGATAAATGTGAGGTTATCCACTTTGGTGGCAAAAACAGGAAAGTAGATTATTATCTGAATGGTGGCCGATTAGGAATGGGAGAGATGCAACGAGACCTGGGTGTCATGGTACACCAGTCATTAAAAGTGGGCATGCAGGTGCAGCAGGCAGTGAAGAAGGCGAATGGTATGTTAGCATTCATAGCAAAATGATTTGAGTATAGGAGCAGGGAGGTTCTACTGCAGTTGTACAGGGTCTTGGTGAGACCACACCTGGAGTATTGCGTACAGTTTTGGTCTCCTAATCTGAGGAAAGACATTCTTGCCATAGACAATAGGTGCAGGAGTAGGCCATTGGGCTCTTCTAGCCTGCACCGCCATTCAATATGATCATGGCTGATCATCCAACGCAGTATCCTGTACCTGCCTTCTCTCCATACCACCTGATGCTTTTAGCCACAAGGGCCACATCTAACTCCCTCTTAAATGTAACCAATGAACTGGCCTCAACTACCCCCTGTGGCAGAGAATTCCACAGATTCACCACTTACTGTGTGAAAAATGTTTTTTTTTTTCATTTCGGTCCTAAAAGACTTCCCCCTTATCCTTAAACTGCGACCCCTTGTTCTGGGCTTCCCCAACATCAGGAACAATCTTCCTGCATCTAGCCTGTCCAACCCCATAAGGATTTTGTAAGTTTCTATAAGATCCCCCCTCAATCTTCCAAATTCTAGCGAGTACAAGCCGAGTCTATCCAGTATTTCTTCATATGAAAGTCCTGCCATCCCAGGAATCAGTCTGGTGAACCTTTCCGTCCGCAGTATTACGTTCACAGTTTTTAATTCTGCCCATATTCTTATGAACTGTCCCCCAGATTGAAGCATCCAAATACGGTCCCATGTACAATAGTTACAGAAACCGTTAATAGGCAAGTCAATTGCATGTGGGAGGAAACATGAGCACAGCCGAGATTAGCGTGGAGTCGGAGGACGAACCATGAAACATTCCTCATCAAGCACGGGAGGGTAGAGATTGAACATTCGTCTCCGGATTTGTGTGACACCGGTAGTCAGGCACGGAAATCGCTATCAAAACATGGGTGGGGGGGGGGGGGGGGGGGTGGGGGGGGGGGGGGGGGGTGGTGGGGGGGGGGGGGGGGGGGGGGGGGGGGGGGGGGGGTCGGCGGCGGTAACATCGCAAGGGTGACCTGGTTGGTGAACGACTACGAACTCCAGCAACAGCAACTTCGTCCGCCCCGAATGATGGGGCTTGAATAGGCACGTTCGCGGGGCCTTTCATCGGCCGGCGGGGGCTTCAACATCGGGAGCCTCGATCGCCTGGATGTAGCAGCTTGATTTCAAACCGCGCAGGGCGATGAAAGGCCCCGCGAACGGCCGGATTCTGCCCTTAGATAGCGTCTGAGAAAGTCCGGATTACAAAACATGGGTGGGATTACCCCCCACCTCTCAAAGCCGGGGGGGGGGGGGGGGGGGGGGTAACCACGTCCCCCGCAGGATTTCCGCCCATGCCGGCAGTACTGACTGTGGCACGGTGGTGAGCGTGCTCTGACACATCTGTGGATATAAATTCAAATTTACAGATCAAAATATCAAAATACATAACATTAACATATATCAAAATACATAACATTAACTGATATAAATTACGTGACAGCATCTGTTTACATCTGAATTAACATCGGAGTTTACATCATTGTAAAGGTGTGACACTTTCATAGTCAGATCCCAGCTCGTCACATTCACTTGCTTTATCTCATGAGCTGTAGCATTACAGGTCTAAAACGGGATTAGGCTTCGCGCAGCGACGAGTGCAGAAAATATATCGATTAGTTATTCAGTTAAGCAAGTTTGTCCGATTCGGAAGAGAAGTAATTTCACTAACTCGTTTCAGACTCTCCACGGAAGGAACCCAAATTGCCATTCTCTCAGCTCCAGGTCAACATACCAAGGTGTGATTATCTGATATCTGCTCTCTGGTCAGGGCTCTGGCCGGCGCAATCAGTACAGACTCTACCTTTGCACATTAGACAGGCCCATTCACTGTCCATTTTCAAAACTAGTCTTAAAACCCTTTTCTATTCCTTGGCTTTAGCCCCTGCATGAGACTTTGCTCTTGTTTTAGTGTTTCTATTATTGTTTTTTTATTGTTTTTACTGTCTTTTAATGTTTTTATTGTTTTGTTTTATGTTTATGATTAGTCATGTACAGCATTGTTGCAACAGTGGTTGTTTTTAAAGTGCTCTATAAATGAAGTTCAGTTCAGTTCAGTGATCCGGGCTGCAGTAGGAAAATGGATGTCTAACGAAATTAAACAAGTGAATTATTGAAACAGAAAAAAAACTGTTTGTTTAACATCGGCAGCGCCAGAGTACACGGAATGTCACACAGTTAATGCGCGTACATGAAAATCAGAGACAAATCAAATTACCGAAAACAGCGACAGTCGCTATTACAGGGTGATATATATCTTCAATTCGATAGATCAATGGATATTCCACAGCTGGAAGGCTTAATTAATTAACTCCTGTGGCTCCGTCAGTCCCATTGCTGGAGCTCTGTGGCGATGCCTTCTGGCGTGATATATAGAGCGATATTTCCCCAGCGACATGACCTCATACCCACTGATTGTCATTAGTGACACTCACGGAACAAACACCTTGCGCCACTGACATTGACTGCAACATGCGAGATTACAAGCGAGTAATTTAATGATCCAGTAAAAAAAAAAAATACCAAGGGAGTCGCTGAAAATGGAATCTGAAGAACGGTCACTATCCGAAACGTCACCTATACACGTTCTCCAAAAATGTTGCATGACCCCCTGTCACACCAGCACTTTGTGTATTTTCCACTGGAAACAGAAATTCATGCTTTCCTGTGAAAGAATGGTCTATGACACTGTATTATTTCATTTAATGTTGGTGTGATTTCGATGGACATCTCCAGTGAATCCAGCTACCACTCCTGTTTTGTTTTTTCCCCCCAAAATAAATTCACACCATGACATCACTGATATTGCAAGACAGATACTGAAATATTCATAGAAACAGAAAATAGGTGCAGGAGGAGACCATTCGGCCCTTCGAGCCAGCACCGCCATTCATTGTGATCATGGCAATCATTAACCAGTGTCTGCCTTCACCCCATATCCCTTGACTCCACTAGCCCCTAGAGCTCTATCTAATTCTCTCTTAAATCCACCCAGTGATTTGGCCTCCACTGCCCTCTGTGGCAGGGAATTTCACAAATTCACAACTCTCTGGGTTTTCTCACCTCAGTCTTAAATGACCTCCCCTTTATTCTAAGACGGTGGCCCCTGGTTCTAGACTCGCCCGACATTGGGAACATGTTTTCCTGCATCTAGCTTTCCCAGCCCTTTTATAATTGTATATGTTTCTATAAGATTCCCCCTCATCCTTCTAACTCCAATCTTTCCTCATATGACAGTCCCGCCATCCCAATCTCGTGAACCTACGCTGCAATGCACAAGGATGTAATTCCACAAATTAAGAGACCAAAACTGTACGCAACACTCCAGATGTGGTCTTACCAGAGCCATATACAACTGCAGAAGAACCTCTCTACTCCAGTACTGAAATCCTCTTGTTATGAACGCCAACATTCCATTAGCTTTCTTCACTGCCTGCTGTACCTGTACGCCAACTTTCAGTGACCGATGTACAAGGACATCCAGGTCTCGCTGTACCTCCGCGTTATCTAACCCAACCCCATTAAGATAATAATTTGCCCCCTTGTTTTTGCCACCAACGTGGATAACCTCACATTTAGCTATATTATGCTGCATTTTATTTACCAATTTAATATAGAAACATAGAAACATAGAAAATAGGTGCAGGAGTAGAGGCCATTCGGTCCTTCGAGCCTGCACCATTCGCCATTCAATATGATCATGGCTGAACATCCAACAGTATCCTGTACCTGCCTTCTCTCCATACCCCATGATCCCTTTAGCCACAATGGCCACATCTAACTCCCTCTTAAATATAGCCAATGAACTGGCCTCGACTATCTTCTGTGGCAGAGAATTCCAGAGATTCACCACTCTCTGTGTGAAAAATATTTTCCTCATCTCGGTCCTAAATGATTTCCCCCTTATCCTTAAACTGTGACCACTTGTTCTGGAGGGGTCTCTTCCATGTCATTAATACTACCTTCCATTGTATATATAGCCCCTTTTTCTTCCAATTCAAATCGGGAACATTCCAGCGTGTTATCCCGACGTTTCTGTCGATATTTGATTCCAGATACGTAAGATGAATTGCGGTCTCCTGCTTCCATTCTTATCCGTTTGGTCAAGAACATATTCACTGCAAAAGTGTGCTGTCATCTATATTACTAAATCTCTGTTCTTGACCGCTTTTGGCCGTCTGTGCTGCGATTTCCGAGAGAACGCCGCCACCTACGGCCGTCATTTCTGGCCACGTTGTCCACAGCCCCCTTCCGCCATATGTGCGCCGAGGATTTTTGCCGTCGATGAAAAATGACAGAAATATTAATGTTTTTGCAAAATTTCCCATTCTCTCTGCTGCCCCTGCTGGAGGGGAGGGACTATAAAACCAGGAAGTGGTGTGCCTCAATCAGTCTCTGCAGCATGGACGGCACTCTGAGCTCTGAATGACACGGAACAAATTTCATCACACCTGTGAGTAAGTACCTTTAATGTGGTTTGAAAATGAAAATATGGTTAGTTTGAAATATAAAAGCATTGCCTGCAAATGGTTGTTTGGGGGGTACACAAAATTGCTGGAGAAACTCAGCGGGTTCAGCAGCATCTATGGAGCGAAGGAAATAGGCGACGTTTCGGGCCAAAACCCTTCTTCAGACTGATGGGGGGTGGGGGGGAGAAGGAAGGAAAAGGGGAGGAGGAGGAGCCCGAGGGCGGGCGGATGGGAGGGTGGGAGGAGACAGCTAGAGGGTTAAGGAAGGGGAGGTGACAGCAAGGGCTAGCAAAATTGGGGAATTCAATGTTAATGCCATCCGGACGCAAGGTCCCCAGGCGGATTATGAGGTGCTGTTCCTCCAATTTCCGCTGTTGCTCACTCTTGCAATGGAGGAGACCCAGGACAGAGAGGTCGGATTGGGAATGGGAGGGGGAGTTGAAGTGCTGAGCCACCGGGAGGTCAGGTTGGTTCTTACGGACTGAGCGGAGGTGTTCGGCGAAACGATCGCCCAACCTACCGTTTGTCTCCCCGATGTAAATCAGCTGACATCTAGAGCAGCGGATGCAGTAGATGAGGTTGGAGGAGATGCAGGTGAACCTTTGTCGCACCTGAAACGATTGCTTGGGTCCTTGAATGGAGTCGAGGGGGGAGGTGAAGGGACAGGTGTTGCATTTCTTGCGGTTGCAACGGAAAGTGCCCGGGGAGGGGGTGGTGCGGGATGGAAGGGAAGAATTGACAAGGGAGTTGCGGAGGGAGCGGTCTTTGCGGAAGGCAGACATGGGGGGAGATGGGAAGATGTGGCGAGTGGTGGGTCACGTTGGAGGTGGCGGAAATGGCGGAGGATTATGTGTTGTATTTGCCGGCTGGTGGGGTGAAAGGTGAGGACCAGAGGGACTCTGCCCTTGTTGCGAGTGCGGGGATGGGGAGAGAGAGCAGTGCTACGGGGTATGGATGAGACCCTGGTGTTTGGGGGGATTGGGTTGAAGGAAAAAGGCACTCTCTTTCTCTCTCCTCTCCTTTCTCTCCCCACTTCTCTCTCTCCCTATCCCTCTCTCTTTCTCTCTCTCCCCCCCTGATCTCTTCCTATCTCTCTCCTCCCCCTCTCTCTCTCTCCTCTCTCTCCACTCCCCCTCCCCACCCCCCCCCATCTCCACCCCCCTCTCCTCTTCCCCCCCCTCCTCCCCCCCCCCTCTCCTCTACCCCCCCTCTCCTCTTCCCCCTCACCTCTCCCCCCTCTCCTCTCCCCCCTCCCCTCTCTCTCTCTCCCCCCTCTCCTCCTCCCCCCTCCCCTATCCCCCCCCTCCTCCCCCCCTTCCTGTCCTCTCCCCTTCCCCACTCCCCCCTCTCCTCACCAGCCGGCACCCTCAATTCAACACATACCCCCCTCTCCTCCCCCCTCTCCTCTCCCCCCTCCCACCCCCCCCTCTCTCTCTCTCTCTCTTCCTCTTTTTCTCCCTCTCCTCTCCCTCCATCCCCTCCCCCACCGTCCCTCCCCTAAATCCCCCTCCCCTCACCCCTAACCCCTTCCCTCCCTGCTCCCCCCCCTCTCCCCTCACTCACTTCACCCCCCTCTCAGCACACCCCTCTCTCTCCCCCTCCCCCTCCCCCTCCCCCCTCTCTCTCTCTTCCCTCCCTCCTCCCCTAACCCCCCTCTCTCTCTAGCCCCTCCCCTCTCCTCCCCCTCTCGTTCCTCCCCCTCCTCTCCCCCCCTTCTCTCCCCCCTCGCCTGCCTTCCCCCCTCCTCTCCCCCTCATCTTTCCTCCCCTCTCTCCCCCTCCTCCCCCTCCCTCCCCCTCCTCACCCTCCCTCCCCTCCCCCTCTCCTCTCCCCTCCTCTCCTCCTCTCCCTCCCCCTCCTCTCTCCTCTCCCCTCTCCTCTCTCCCCCTCCTCCTCCCTCTCCACCCCTCTCCTCTCTCCCCCTCTCCCTCTCCCCCTCTCACCCCCTCTCATCTCCCCTCTCCCCCTCTCCTCCTCCCCCCCTCTCTCTCCCCCTCTCCTCTCCCCCTCTCTCTCCCTCTCCCCTCTTCCCTTTTTCTCCCCTCCTCCCCTCCAATCCCTCCCGCCCTCCCCTCACCGCCCCTCTCAGCACACCACCCCCCCCCCCCCTCCTCTCCCCCCCTTCTCCCCTCTCTCCCTCCTCCTCTCCTCCCCCTCTCTCTCTCCTCCATTCCCACCCTCTCTCCCATAACCCCCCTCCCCCCTACACTCCCTACCACTCCCTAACCTCTTTCCTGCACCCCCTCCCTCCACCTCCCTGAAATTGAATCGGTTAGGCTGCCATCTGATTTCGAGTTTCCTTCTGAACATTCTTCAGATCATCACTGCATTTTTTTCTTTTTTTAAATTTTGGATAGCCACGACTGATCCATATGTTTCCTTATGTTGGTTTTTGTCAAGTGGCAGGCTGCAAAAAACACCTTTCCCCGCCTCCCCCTCTCTCATCCCCTCTCCCCCCTCTCCTATCCCCCTTACTCTCCCCCTCCCCTCCTCCCCTCCATCCCCTTCCCACCCTCCCTCCCTCCCCTAAACCCCCTCCCCTAAACCCCCTCCCCTCCACACCCCTACCCTCTTCCCTCCGCCCCCCCTCCCCTCCCCTCCCAGCTCTCCACCTGTCCCCCTCACCCCCCCCTCCTCTCCCCCTCACTTTAACCCTCTCTTTCTCCTCCCCCCTCCTCCCCCACCTTTCCCCCCTCACCCACCCTCCCTCTTCTCCTCCCCTCCCCTCTTGCCCCTCTCCCTCTTGCCCCTCTCTCTCTGTCCTCACTCTCTACCCCGCCCCCACCCCCCTCTAGATGTGGCTGCGAGTTGGGGGCTATTCGTCAGTAGATAGGGTGGTTGTGGGGTGAAAGGAGCAAATTAATAATATTAATATAATATCAAGGGGGTAATTAGCGTGACTGCGGGGGGGGGGGGGAGTTAGTGTATGTGACGCTGCATCCCCCCAACCCCCCCCCCCCCCCCTCACACAAACCAGACCCAACGCACTTGGTGGTTGGGTAAACAGACCCAACTAGATGTGCGCTGCTGCATTCGTCTTGGGGTAGCATCAATTAATAATATTAATATAATATCAAGGGGGTGAATGTTAGTGTGTATAAACCAATTGTAAAGTTCTGCTTGGTGTAGTTGAATGATAAACCATTGTAAAGGCAATGCAAATACATTATAGAGCTATGATCAAACGGCTATTATGTCATCAAAGTTCAGGAAATAACCTGCAGGTGAATTACCTGGACATTGGTCATCTGCTTCAACTTCAATACCGGGAAAAATGCCGCGCACCCCACCGATTCAGCGCGCATTTGCATGAGTCAAAGTTATTCTGGCCTGAAAGGGAGGAATTTCTCGACTAACACAGGTAACTCTTTCTCCACCCCAGCTAATCTCTGCTGTGGGGTTCCACAAGGTTCCATCCTTGGCTCCATTCTCCTCTCCTTTATATGCTCCCCTTAGGCTATCCATATAACCATATAACATATAACCATTACAGCACGGAAACAGGCCATCTCGACCCTTCTAGTCCGTGCCGAACACATAATCTCCCCTAGTCCCATATACCTGCGCTCAGACCATAACCCTCCATTCCCTCCCATCCATATAACTATCCAATTTATTTTTAAATGATAAAAACGAACCTGCCTCCACCACCTTCACTGGAAGCTCATTCCACACAGCTACCACTATCTGAGTAAAGAAGTTCCTCCTCATGTTACCCCTAAACTTCAGTCCCTTAATTCTCAAGTCATGTCCCCTTGTTTGAATCTTCCCTACTCTCAGTGGGAAAAGCTTTTCCACGTCAACTCTGTCTACCCCTCTCATCATTTTAAAAACCTCTATCAAGTCCCCCCTTAACCTTTTGCGCTCCAAAGAATAAAGCCCTAACTTGTTCAACCTTTCTCTGTAACTTAGTTACTGAAACCCAGGCAACATTCTAGTAAATCTCCTCTGTACTCTCTCTATTTTGTTGACATCCTTCCTATAATTAGGCGACCAAAATTGTACACCATACTACAGAATTGGCCTCTCCAATGCCTTGTACAATTTTAACATTACATCCCAAGTCATTGAAAGCGACGGCATTTCCTTCCATTGCTACGCAGACGATACACAACTCTATCTCCCCCGAAGCCCAAAAAACAATCAAAGCTGCTTAACCTTACCCGCTGCCTCGATGATATAAAGTGCTGGATGACCCAGAACTTCCTCCAACTAAATGAGAGTAAGTCTGAGGTCATCCTTCTCCGCCCCTGGGACAATCAAAATGATAGTAGGCAGCCTTGGAAGCCTTACCCCACTACTCAAATCTCACGTCCAAAACCTCGGTGTGATATTTGACTCAGCACTGAAATTTGACAAACAAGTCAATGCCGTGGTTAAAGCTAACTTCTTTCAGCTTCGGACGATAGCTAAAATAAAACAATTCCTCCACTTTGATGACCTCGAACAGATCATCCACACATTCATCTCCTCCCGCCTAGATTACTGCAACTCTCTTTACACTGGCATCAGCCAATCTTCCCTGTCCCGCCTGCAACTGGTCCAAAACGCTGCAGCGAGACTCCTGACGGGCACCTGAAAAAGGGACCACATCACCCTGACTCTGGCCTCTCTCCACAGGCTCCCTTTGCGGTTCCGTATACATTTCAAGGCCCTCCTATATGTCTACAAAGCCCTCAATGGGCTTGCGCCCACCTATATTAAAAGTCTTCTCACCCACCACTCCACCTCCAGGCCTCTCAGATCGGCCGACATGGGGCTGCTGAATATCCAGCGGTCTAGGCATAAGCTCAGGGGCGACCGCACCCCCCTTAGGCCCAACAGCATCCCCCTTTCCATCATAACTGCCCCCTCCATCGACTTAAAGAAGTCAAGAAGGGAGAGAGGGAGAGAGGGAGAGGGAGAGAGGGAGAGGGAGAGAGGGAGAGAGGGAGAGAGGGAGAGAGGGAGAGAGAGAGAGAGAGAGAGAGAGAGAGAGAGAGAGAGAGTCAACCCGGAGGAAACGAGAGACAATGACTGCCAGAGAGGAGGATGGAAAAGGTTGTGACGTGTGACAGTGAGAGAGACTGCATACTGCATACCGGTGGTCAAAATACAGAAAAATAAGCTTACAGAGACTTACAGTCGCTTATAATGATGCAGTGAGAATATTCCTTAAGAGACCTAGATGGTGTAGTGCAAGTGGAATGTTTGTGGCTGCACGAATCAATACATTACAAACGGTCTTGTTGAGAGAATGGAGCGGCTGTGCTTGTACACTCTGGGGTTCAGAAGGGTGAGAGGGATCCTATAGCGTGTCCGTAGCGTGTAACGGTAGGTACTCGGGAAATCCGATGAACTCATGACGTTTTTTCAACACTGTGAATAATGTCCACGATTAAAGAAATACTCGTACGAGCCGCCACCGACAATCATTGTGATCATGGCTGATCGTCCCCAATCAATCCCCTAGTTGTACATGTCTATATTCGACGAACAAATACACCAAACATATTCGCGATAAAATGATGCAGTAATGGTAAAATTTGTACATATTCCGGCAGACATGTTTCCCGTGGAGTCCAACATTTACTTTTCTGAAAATTTCAAGCTTTATTTCTCGACTTAATACAGAAAATGTTTAAAAATATGACAACACTTTGAATTTAAAAAACGACTGCCTTTCGCTGATGGCGTCAGAATGAGTGTGCTCCGCGCCACCTTACTTGCACGCGCTGCGAGTGAGTTCACACTCCCGACCTCTTCCCGCCACCCACCGTTATTCAAAAGACGCCTCCAGAGATGGAGTCGGGCCCTTGACTGAAGTGGCGGAACTCACAGTCCTTTGGTCGACGCCCGTCCGTCCGCCCGACAGTCCGACCGCCCGACCGACCTCCCGCTGCCCAACCCCTCTCCCGCTTCCCCTCCCCCTATGTTGCCTCACTCCCTGCCACCCTCTCCCTCTGCCCCCCTCCCCCTTTGCCCTTCCCCTGCCTCCACTGTCAACCCTCGCCCCCTGCACACCTCCCCCCTCTGCCCCCGCACCACATCCACTTCCCCCTCTGCACCCCCTCCCGCTCTGCGCCACCTCCCCCTATGTCCTCCCCCTTCTGCCACCCTCCCCTACCCCCTCCCCTTCGTCCCTTCCCTACCTCTGCCACTCTCTATCTGCCCCCTCTTTCCCTCCCCTTGTCCCTTCCCTTCCTCTGCCACTCTCTATCTGCCCCCCTCTTTCCCTCTGCCCCCTATACCACTCCCCCCTCTCTACCCTCTCTCACTCTATGCCCTCTCTATCTGCCCTCTATCCCTCTACCTCCTCCTTCTCTCTCTGTAGCTGCGCCTGCTCAGTTGGGGCTCTGTGTGAACGGACAGGGCGAGGGATGGGATAAAAGGAGCGAATTAATAATATTAGTAAAACTAGACTAAGTGGGACCGGTTGAGTCCCAGCATCACACGGGACGGCTGGTCAACCAACGAAATATTCCACCTCTGCACCAATTCCAATATTGCTGGCCAGTTGGGGGGGGGGGGGGGGGGGGGGTGGCTTTCAGTTACGCCAGTATCGGCGTTGTGGGCCGAAGTTACTAGTTTCCAGAGGGCCAGTATGGAGTTTGTGGGCCGAATGGATTCTTGGGCTGGTAGCTCAGCCACTGAGGCCAGGCAGGCTGGCAACTGAGAAACTGCATGAAATTGTGCCCAAAAAGTTGACTCTGTGAGAGAGTACAGGGAGAGGGTGGACTGAATGAATTATTAGGCTGGCAGTTCAGTGAGACGTAGCTGGATGGCTGGCAGTTCACTTACTCAGGTCTAGTGGGCTGGCAGGCTGACAGTGCAGTCGCTTACAGCTAGTGGGCTGGCAGGGCAGTCACTTACGGCTGCTGGGCTGGCAGTTCAGTCACTTACAGCTGGTGAAATGGCAGTTCATTTATTCATGGCTGGTGGGCTGGCAGTGCAGTCCTCACGGCTGCTGGGCTGGCAGTTCAGTCACTTACAGCTCGTGGGCTGGCAGTTAATCCAGGCACCCCTCCTCCCTTAACCTCCTCCCCCCCCCCCCCCCCCCCCCCACTCTGGTCCTTGCCATTACCCTACCCCACGCATTCAGTGCATCTCCCCACAACCTCCCCACAACCTCCCCTCATGCACTCTTAGTGGCTCACCCACAGGGCAACCATTCCTGCCTATTAAGTTCCCATTGTGATGAAGAACACGCTGGCATGAAAATGGCGTTTTCATCTTCCGGGTGCTGTGCACAACCTAAATATGTAGGACAACTTGGTCTATTTGATCCTCTGTTGGTGCACATCGAGTTGATTGCATTAGTCGAAACAGAGCGATCAACGTGAAACTGTGACCCCTTGTTCTGGACTTCCCCAAAATCGGGAACAATCTTCCTGCATCTAGCCTGTCCAAACCCTTAATCATTTTGTATCAATATCAATACTGATACTGAACATCAATACTGAACCCTCAATACTATGTGCTTTATTACATGGTAAATGGTAGGGAATTGAAGAATGTAGGTGAACAGAGGGATCTGGGAATAACTGTGCACAGTTCCCTGAAAGTGGAATCTCATGTAGATAGGGTGGTAAAGAAAGCTTTTGGTGTGCTGGCCTTTATAAATCAGCGCATTGAGTATAGAAGTTGGGATGTAATGTTAAAATTGTACAAGGCATTGGTGAGGCCAATTCTGGAGTATGGTGTACAATTTTGGTCGCCTAATTATAGGAAGGATGTCAACAAAATAGAGAGAGTACAGAGGAGATTTACTAGAATGTTGCCTGGGTTTCAGCAACTAAGTTACAGAGAAAGGTTGAGCAAGTTAGGGCTTTATTCTTTGGAGCGCAGAAGGTTAAGGGGGGACTTGATATAGGTTTTTAAAATGATGAGAGGAATAGACAGAGTTGACGTGGAAAAGCTTTTCCCACTGAGAGTAGGGAAGATTCAAACAAGGGGACATGACTTGAGAATTAAGGGACTGAAGTTTAGGGGTAACATGAGGGGGAACTTCTTTACTCAGAGAGTGGTAGCAGTGT